>NW_028292576.1:4423500-4619333 GCF_029948245.1 Actinia tenebrosa
CAGAATGTTGAGTATAAGGTTGTTATATTGTTAAGGACGTTTATTTGTCGAGGCAGTTGAAGATATGTTCCTCTTCTCTGATGCAACCACAACGATCGCACTCTTGCCTCCAATACTCCCTTTTAGTCCACGGAACGCCTTCTGCGCGTTCGAAAGAGGGGTAAGTACGGACTATCTTCTTATGGTAATCTATGCGATTCCTTAAGTAATCCTCTTTATGCGGGCAGCGACTCATCATATCCGCACATTGGTAGCAATCCACGCCTTCCAAGTCGTAGCTCCCAAAGAGAAACCGATAGTTGACTTCATGTGTTTTCCGATGCGTCTGTAAACGTTGACGACTGCTTAGTATCTTATTACAGAAACTACACTGTCTGCTTTGTTCACAGACGCCCCTTTTCAGGTGCTCGGAGGTGTTAGGAAATTCCTTATTACAGCCCTTGCAAAGCCCACAAATGCGTTTGTCTTGATGTTGTCGCATCTTTTGAACGGTACTGAATTCTTTACCACAATCCTTACAAACTTTACTAATTGGTTTCTTCGTGCAAACGCCACGACGAACGTGGTATTGTAGTCTTTGCTTGGTGCTGAACACCTTTTTACACATTGAACAGTTCATTTATACTTGAGTGTACCTTAACCACAATATAACGTATTTTTAACTTTATTGTTAACATTATGAAGTGTCTTTTAAAACAGGTCTACGGGAGCATACAGCTGCGTTAAAAAAGACACTTCAGAATGTTAAGTATAAGGTTGTTAAATTGTTAAGGATATATGCATGTGTTGTTTAAAAGACACTTCAGAATGTTAAGTATAAGGTTGTTAAATTGTTAAGTATGTCTGCACGTGCTGTTTAAAAGACACTTCAGAATGTTAAGTATAAGGTTGTTAAATTGTTAAGTATGTCTGCACGTGCTGCTTTAAAAGACACCTCAGAATGTTAAAGATAAGGTTATCATATTGTTAAGTATGTCTGCACGTGCTGCTTTAAAAGACACTTCAGAATGTTAAAGATAAGGTTATCATATTGTTAAAGACTATTATCTCTTCTTTTTTTTTTTAAGAAAAGAAATATCCTTATCCTTAGGTATATTTTCTTAAAAGAAGAAATAATAGTCCTTAACAATTTAACGACCTTATACTCGACATTCTGAAGTGTCTTTTAGAAGTAACATGCAAGACATCCTTAACAACCTTATAGTTAACATTCTAAGGTGTCTTTTAAACAGCACACGCAGTATATCTTTAACAATTTAACAACCTTATACTTAACATTCTTAGGTGTCTTTTAGAAGTAACATGCAAGACATCCTTAACAACCTTATAGTTAACATTCTAAGGTGTCTTTTAAATGACTCATACGTATATCTTTAACAATATAACAACCTTATCTTTAACATTCTAAGGTGTCTTTTAAATGACTCATACGTATATCTTTAACAATATAACAACCATACACTTAACATTCTAAGACATCTTTTAAAGCAGCATGCATATGTCTTTAACAATATAACAACCTTATCTTTAACATTCTAAGGTGTCTTTTAAATGACTCATACGTATATCTTTAACAATATAACAACCTTATAGTTAACATTCTAAGACATCTTTTAAAGCAGCATGTATATGTCTTTAACAATATAACAACCTTATCTTTAACATTCTAAGGTGTCTTTTAAATGACTCATACGTATATCTTTAACAATATAACAACCTTATCTTTAACATTCTAAGGTGTCTTTTAAATGACTCATACGTATATCTTTAACAATATAACAACCATACACTTAACATTCTGAGGTGTCTTTCAAACAGCTCTACAGCGGATATCGCATAAAGTCCTTAATGCTTTCTTTCGCCCAACCGGCCATCGTCAACAAGGCACCAAACCTTTCCGCGCGCTTCAGGCTGCACATTTCATCATACCATTCCTGCACGCGCTCCCGCAGCCGATCGATCTCCTCCCTTTGCATTTCTATGGTGTCTCTTTTATCTTTTGCGTCGGCGGCAATCCTTCTTACTGCTTCCACTGGGTCCATCGTATATATAATGGATCCGAACCATATTCCCTGCAATGCTCTGATAGTAGGACCCACCGGCTGCGGCAAAACGCAGTTCGTAGTGGAGCAGCTATTAGGACCCTTTAGATACCGTTTCGACTATATTGTGTTATTATGCCCCACCTATGTGAATAACCGCACCTGGGAAGGCATAGGAGTGAAAGATGACGACTTCTTCGTGGATATCTTAGATCCTAATGAGTTATCCAGCCATTTGAAGTTTTGGCATAAGCAATTCCCCAAGGATACGCAAACCTTGCTCATATTGGATGACATCGCCTGCGGGGACGACGTAAAAAGACGCACTTCCGAGCTCGTTAAACTCGCCTTCAGCGGTAGGCATGACAATATCAGCGTTTGGTTGCTTTCCCAGCAGCTTACCAGCGTCTCTAAGCCCTTCAGGGAAAACATAGGTTCACTTGTCGTATTTTATACTCCGAGCCGGAGTGACCTGGAAACCATCTTAAGCGACTACGGCGGTGAGATAAGCAAGGAACAGTTACACGAATACATGCGGCATTTAAAAACGCACCAACATTCCAAGATGATCTTCTCTTTGAGGTTTCCGTATTCCATTAACATATATGGATATTGAGCAGCTCTTAGATGAAGTCCCCACACAGTTAGACGAAAGTAACCTTAAGGAACAACTTAACATCCTGGTGTCTTCTGGGAAGTGCAAAGAAATGATAGGCAAGGAACTTACCCATGAGCAGGTTAATAAGTTGTCAGAAGAGGAAGTCAAAAAGTTCCATAAGAGGTACGAGGCCGCCCTTGCAAGTAAGACCACGGACGCCGTAGCAGACTCCGCCATCCGACTTGCCACCAAGCTCCTTGGACTTGCGCTGCCCATAGACGACGTGGAGCAACTGCGGAAGGACATAAGCGAGGACTATGTCATCGCCCAAGAACTTAAGATAACCTGCGGGTGGTTGTCTTTGAAGTGCGGTAAGTTAATGGCAGTCGCCTCTGCGGCTTTGCACGTAGCTCAGCATGTCGACTTGAAGGAGGTACTAGGTTCCTTCGGAACATCTTGGAAGGACTTCAAGAAGGACAGAGAAGTCGAAAAGGTCTTCCAGGCAGCACTTACTGAGGTACCTGATCAAGTCGCCTCAAGTACTTAGTCAAGTCATTCTCAAGTACTTAGTCAAGTCGTCCTTAAGTCATTCTCAAGTACTTAGTCAAGTCGCCTCAAGTACTTAGTCAAGTTATCCTTAAGTCATTCTCAAGTACTTAGTCAAGTTATCCTTAAGTCATTCTCAAGTACTTAGTCAAGTTACTTATCAAGTCCTTCAAGTCCTTAGATATAAATGAGTGAACCAGAGTCGAAGGTAGAGCAGCCCGAGCAAAAGATTACCAAGGCTAAATCTCCAGGCAGAGTCGCTGCCGGAAAGAAGCTCGCGGAGATGAACAGGAAGAACAAAGCAAAAAAGGAGGAAAAGGTGGAAGAGAAAGAAGAGGAATCCTTTTGGAATCCCGGCTACGTCATTGGCGCGATAGGAGTCGCTATAGCAGCAGGCAGCCTTTACTTACAATGGCGGGCTACGAAGCCAAAAGTAAAGTGGGAGGCCGCAACATATCGCGCACCTGTGGAGGTTAGAAAAAGTAAGATCCCTGAAATGGAGTAACCTTCTCGCTTTGTAATATAATGTCAACCAAATTAATTGACGCCGTCCAAGAAGCTGCTATCACAACCTCCATCATCGCCGGTATTGGCTGGGTAGGTAAGAAAGTCCTAAAGGAGGACCTTACTGAGGACCCAAGTAAAAATCTGAGTAACTTTGCTAAGATGACCGCTGCCGTATGCGGGGCTATCATGCTAAGAAATTACCTACAGAAGGAAAAGTACCTGCCTAACATATAATGGTTAGCTTAGTCGCAGGTGGAGTTATTGCAGCTTTAGCATTTACAGGGGCTAATTATGGTGGTAGATATCTGGATAAATTAGTTAGCGGTGATAGAAACGCAGAATCTAACGCTGAGAGGAAGAGGCACGACTTAGCGCTGGAGAAATATCAGCGAGACGTGGCGGCTTGGAATGAAAAGAGACAAGCTTACAGGGATTGGTTGGACAAGAACTACCAAGACAAGATGCAGGCAGACAAGAACTTCGAAAACACAGACTACGCCTTTAAGCTCTATGCGCAAGCACACCCCGACTTTAGGTTAAGAAAGCCTCAGTTTAAGGATTACTACCAGCCTTCTAAGAAGCAAAAAGACAATGAGCTGGTATTTGTTGGCATCGCAGGGCTGGCGGGAGGCGCGGCCTTGGCGTATCTGCTCTGAGCTGCGCTCAGATCACTAAAAGGGGACTTGTCCCCTGTAATATATGATCGTCTTTTTGGAAAGCGATAAAAATAACTTTACCACTTATCTGAATCCCCCCATCAAAGCCTGTAAGGTAAGGTTGGTTAGTTGCTCTTTGTACAATTCTTGGTATAATTTGATTAATGGCTTTGTCGTTGTGAATTCCCAAAAGCCAAAGTTACCAGATTCCCATTACACCCCTATAACACTGGCTAAGGAGCTAGCAAAGCATGGATATACTCTTACCACAGGATTACCCCATGAAATGAAATTCAAGAAAAATAGTGGAAGCGCCAATTTAAAGGACAGTTCATTGGTAGAACTCCTGGGCCTTACTAGTACCACGATAAATAGCGGCAGTACATATGATGTGAAATGGAAAGTCGCATCCTCTTATGAAGTCTATTGTGACTTGGTTCATAGTTACAGCAATGGAGAAAAGTCTTCTCTTATGTCCAAGTTTCCACCTAAGGGTAATCCATTTGACCTGGTAGAATACACTCCCATTTCTTTGAGCTATGACTTGTCTAATTTGGTAGAAAGCATAAACATCACCATTAAAGTGGACGGAAAGACGGTGGATTTTAACGGACGTAAGATCAATCTTGTTTTGGAATTCATATAATGGGCCGCGTAGAGGACAAACTTAAAAGGATTTACTATGGGCCTGAAGGCTATTGGAAAGGAGCGTCGGCCATCAAGAAACTCGCGACCGCGGCCAGGGTATCAGATGAAACGGCTAAGAACTGGCTAAGAAAACAAACCCTCTGGCAGGTTTATCTTCCCGTGCCCAAGTACATTCCCAGGCCCAGCTTTACCGTAAATGCCCCCAATGAAGTTCATCAGGCGGATTTGCTTTTCTTACCGCACGACAAGGTGAGAAGAAAGACCTATAGATACGCTTTGACCGTAGTTGATATCGCAAGCAGATATAAGGACGCCGAACCCATAACCAGCAAGGATTCTGGGGAAGTCGCAGAAGCCCTAGGTAGGATTTATAAGCGCGTTTTGAAATGGCCTAAGCTGCTGCAAGTGGATGCGGGGACAGAGTTCATGGGCGTGGTTACTAAGACCCTGAGAGGCCACGACGCCAAAATTAGGAGAGCCGAGGCAGAGTACCACAGGGGTCAGAGCATTGTCGAAAGATTTAATAAGACCCTGGCCGAGCGTCTCTTTGGGTACCAGTATTGGAAAGAGCTGGAAGATCCCTCCAAACGCAACAGGGAATGGACTCAGAGGCTCCCCCAGGTCGTCGCGGCTTTGAACAACGAGGCGGCCAGGGCTACGGGGATGAAACCCAAGGATGCCATAAAAAAGAAACACGTGGAACACAAGTCCTACGTCAGAAGTTCAAGGGCGGTCGGACTGAAGGAAAAAAAGCTCCCCCGCGACATAGTGGTCAGATACCTCTATCAGCCGGGGGAACTCGAAGGTGGCAGTAAGAGAGCCACGGATCCTAACTGGTCTTTGGAAACGTATGAGATTTCGAAGTCCGTCACCAAGGAAGGGCAACCCGTGTTGTATTACCTAAATGGCCCAAGTCGTGGATTTGTCAAGGAAGAGCTGCTCATAGTCCCCAAAGACTCAGAGTAGTGCAGCTCCACGCGCCCGATTACACTCTAGGCATGTCAGTCTTACGTTGCCTCTGCAATGCCCGCGTTTATTATTTATGCGATCCACGGAGAACTGCTGATCGTCATTTGGGTCAAACCTCCATAGTAGAGGTATGTTGCATTTGGCACACCGTGCCCCTTTCTTATAGACGTCGTCCACGCATAGGTCGAACGTCATATTTTTTTCTTCGTCGTGCCGCTTGTAGCGAAGGAGTTTCTTAGCAATGTTCTCTTTGGCTATGTCTTCTGGCGTCTTATCGTAACGCAATTGCGGACCCCAGGCTCTCTTTAACTGTTTGGCATACTCCACACGGCTCACAGCGGTATATATCAAATTACTCCAAGATAACCGCTGGTCTATGATCCATAAGGTTTCTTTTATGGTAAGCCCTTGCGCGCTGTGGACTGTCATACAATATCCCAAACGCCAATCTGGATGGGAGGTTATTTTTTCAACCTTTCCCATAGGCACCCAGGCTTTATCATGAGTTACCGCATTTGGCAGTCGAACGTCAGTACCTGGCACCCATACGTCGCGCTTCTGCATGCGGGTATCGCGAGGCTTGTAGCAAACGGGCACCAAATGGCCCGGAAATCTCTCACGGTGTACTTTTAATAGATCTTTCTGTATTCGCGATTGTGCTGCGCGCTTGCTACTCAACACCAAGTCCTCGGGATGCCACGTGGTAAGGAAGTCCTCGTAAGACTTCGCTCGTATATGCTTACGCAGCGTTTTGTTTTGCTCGGCATCACTGAGGCCCCGAAGTTCCGCCTTTAAGTTTCTCACTTCGTCCTTGCTGCGGTAGTCGGCATTGATTTCCTCCGCATGGTCTACGAACCCTTTTAACCATTTATGGGGCATTTCTCCGCAAATGGGAGGTGGCTGACATGGATCTCCGGCGAATATCACTTGACACTTCCCACGGAGGAAGTCCACAAATTCCTGTAGGATTTCTAATGGCACGGTGCAAATCTCATCCCATAATATAACCGACGGTATGTCGCGTATTGCTTCCGGCACCCACTTTTGACCATTCCAGCGAAAGAAGCTGTGGTACGTTTGCGCATCGTGGCCCATCTCCGTTAATTCTCTTTCCAAACGGTGCGTCGGCGTTAACACCTTCACGCGGGGAAATAATTCCAAAACCCTGGTGGTCTTACCGCTGCCTCCGGGCCCGTACAAGTACGAGAAGCGTTGGTAAGAAATGGGATCCACAACGGACGGCAATGGCTCCACGGTGGGGACGACGGCACCTTTCGTATGTTTCCCGTGGTATTCCACACGTTCTCTCCAGGCTTTTATCTCTTCATCTTTTACACGCCATTGACCACTTTCCGCAAGTTCGTCCGCCGTGTAGAACTCCTGCATTCTTTCTAACACTTCAGGCTTCACATAGAGGGAATCCGTAGCCACGCGTGGGATATCCTCTTTGTCAAAACGCAACAGCATCGACAACAGATTGATATGCGCATATGCAAGCATGCTAGCCCGGAGATGGTAATATTGCGGACGATGATCTTGGTAATAACACAACGCATTCCATTGTCGTTCACCTTGGCCTTCTATGAAATAATTCCATTTCTCTACGGACACCATCGTCCCTTGTTCATGTGCACGCTTTACGAGGAAGCTCAACTCTCCGTCGTCGGTTATCAAACGCCGCTGCATGTGCTTTTCTCCTTCTTTCGCGCCCTGGGTGAATTTACCTATGACGATTCTAGCAGTGGGGTTGTGCTCTGGTAACCATTTCGTAAATGCAGAATGACACAATATGGCTTCATGCGCCGTGTACGTGAGCAGTTCGCGCTCTTCGAGAAACTTCAACAAGGGTATGGGAATCCATTCTTTCTCCTGCAGATGTTTCCCATACCACGCGTAAATTATCGGATGTAAGCCCTTTGCTAACTTCCACGTGGTCAATCTTACAAACCCCGTAGCTGGAGCGTTATAGCTGCCGGGCAAAGACACACGAAAGAACTGCGAATCTGGATGCCCGTAGCGGTCGTAATACTCCTTACAATCCCCCAATCCTTTAAAACTTGCGGGGTAACAATGTTTCATGTCCAGGGACACGTATTCGTTCTCGTCATACTCCATATTCCACAAACCTCCATGGCCATGCTCTACACAGGCTTTTGCTATGTCTCCAAATTCCTTAGGCGTGGACTTCCAGCCATTTCTTTTCTTCGCAGCTAGAAAGTCCAAACTACGAGAGCTAAGGACCTCGTCTGCAAAGTCTTCCCCCAAGGTCTCACAAGCACTTTGAATGCGTTGGTGTTCTACTTGGGGCCTGTAGAGAGTACCATCCTGCGTCATAAACTGACTTCCTTCCGCGTCCATCAACCAAACGGAATTCTCGTGGACCAAATCTGCCAACGGTGACATTTTATAAACCTTAGTTTCCTTCTTTTTGGGGAACCTAAGTTCTCGCCAAGCGTGTCCATTGTGTTGGTAGATGACAATAGGGGCACCTCTACCTCCATATTTTTTCATCCCTTCGTAAATGCAACCGTCGGTGATATCCTTCACATGTATGCGACGTTCTAAAGCCGTTTCTAACTTCTTGATGTTTTTGATGGTACCTCCGGTTTTATTGGTATCTCTTTCCCATTTCCTGATGACTTCACTTCTTTTTGGCGTAAGCTTACCGCCACGAGAGGAATCTTCGAAGAACTCTCTTACTAACTTCGCAACACAATTACCTGGATGTCGCATTGGCCGCAACTTTTTGACGTCTGGCTCCTTAATCTCATGCGCGCCGTAAATGACAACGGTAACCGGGTAAGCAACCTCATAGAAGAGCATGTCAATTCCCTCCAATGCCCCTGGTCTCGTTTGCTTATTCAAAACGAACAAACTCTGCCTACCCGACGCCCTGATGGGATTACGGCCCTTTTCTATCACCCACTCGCCATCCAAATACTTCACGAACGTCAACTCCAAACGGTAGTCACCGTCCGGCATTCTGTCGATTATCCTTTCAGCCATCTCGTGATTCATCGTCTTGTCTGTCTTTCCCTCCATAAACGTCGCGAAGACGAAATCCGCATCTGAGTTATCCATCACCTGATTTCCCAGCCTGCGCACAGTTTCGTTTTGAATGTCGTTGACGGATGCCATGTATATCTAAAGAATATCTTTTCCTCCATTTGCGACCCCAACAGAGCAGCAGTTAGGCACCTTTCGCGCTGTCGGCCGATCGCGCAAGACCCCCTGTTCCGCGGATTCACGACCCCCCAAAACCCCAGGGGGGGGTGGGTTTTTTCGACTTGTGATTTTTGGCATTGTCGGCGCTTCGCGAGTCCACCTAACTGCTGCTGCTGTGCGGTAAAGGAGCAGAGACCCTTCCACACGTTCTGTCAGGATGTTCTACACTGGCTCAATCAAAGTATTTGGACCGACACAATGCTGCTCTGAAGATATTATTCTTTGAGAAGTGCAAAGATCTTAAATTAGTGAAAAGTGTTCCCCCTTGGTACTCACCTGTGACTCCAAAACCTATCTATGAGTCGGATGATGCTAAAGCTTTCTGGGATGTACCGGTGTATGCTGAACACACCTACGTCAAAGCCAATAGGGCGGATGTACGATTCGTGGACCACAAGGCAAAGCAAGTCTGGGCAGTCGAAATGAGCTGTCTCTGGTTTAAAAATCGTGAAAAGAAAGTTGAGGAGAAGGCAATTAAGTACGGTGCACTACTCTTGGAGTTAAAACAACAGCAATGGTTACAAGGTACAGCAATGCAATATCATAATTGACGCATTGGGAGGATGGTCAAAGAAGCTAGAGCAAACTATGAAGAAGCTTGTTGGTGCCCGATCAAAGTGTGTTTTGGAGAAGATGCAGAAAGCCATCATCTCTTACTCGCTCCATATAGCACGAACATTTAAAGCAACTGTTATATAAGCTTGGACATTTTTTGTTGTTGATAATCTTAGGATACCGCTACAGATTTATAGAATTTAGAGGTTTTTTTGTTGTTGCTAGAAATTTATTGTAGCTGATTTTATATATATATATATATTTCCTTTTAGACTGTATAGGCTGCGCTGTGCGCCCTATACAGGTCATAGATTTCTTGCATCTATACGTTTTAGTACTGCACATAACACAGGTAGCCCAAGCTTGGTTTCTGTGGTGTCCTGTTATAAGGAAATGTATGGGGAATCATCAAAAATTTCAATAAAACCATCAAAACGTGAAATAAAGCCTCGAAATTTTACCCTATCATTGAGAAATAGCACTTTTTTCGCTCTGCGTGGTTATTTTTTGAATTTAGCCCGTTTTAAGGATTTTTTCCCCCACCAGTAAGAAATAAGAGAAGGTTGGAAACTCGGGATCCAAAAGCGAGCCATCACGAGTCTTTGAAACCTCGTACGTCTTCGAATTTTCTTTCCAGCGCCAAATTTTAGTCATGACCCTTCTCTCACATCCCTATAGAACCGAGAAAGTCGCATTAGAGATTAGTCTTCGCGTCTTTAAGCCATGAAATTTGCCTGTATTCACATACTACCTCGCTTGTTCTGACCCGTACTTGGAGCTCACTGTACACCAGTTCAACGGATTTCTTTCGGCAACCGACCCGAGGTCACGCCGGAAGTCTTCGTATCGTAAATGCGGATTCGATTTGGATATCGTCTTTCTTCAAAATTATGGTGAGTGTATTTTTTAACGGCCAAAGATACATTGTTTACATCGATCGTGAAGGCACTTAGGAGATTTTGAGCGATATTTAAGCAAAAATATTTTGAATGTAGATATTTTTAATCCCTTTTTAAATATTTCCTGAGAGAAACATGTGTTCAATCATACAAAAACAAAACAAAAACAAAAACATAAGACTTTGTTTTCGTAAACTGTACACGAAGTAAATAGATATTTTTATACTATTTTTGCGTACTCTGTATCACCAATACACGGGGAAAATTACGATTATGATCAGCTTACCTATAACGAAATGTTCACTACCAATTCTGTCGTTGTCTGAAGAAGGAATCCATAAGTTTTCGTTGTTTTCTTCTCGTCTGTTGATAGTATTTATCCACATGCTTCGCCTGGGCTCCTCTTTTGGTATCCGATGAAAATTCACATTTTCTTTCCTATGCTTCCCCGAATCTTTGTTCGTACAACCCAATACAATACACGTTTTACCCATCGTGACAAAACTTCAAAAAATTAGCTTATTATATCAAGATACACTTTTTAAAGGGCAACACTTTGCTTACAAAATGATGGCTAAACGTACTGACGGCCGCGTGACGGCTAGCTTCGTTTTCAGGATGGTCACGTCACCGGAAATACGTCAACAATGAAACCTACCATAAAATCTTGTAGATTTTTCAGTGGTTTTTGAGCGCGCGCACATCGTGGGCTTAAATCGAACGTTCAAAAGGAGGCAGCCACCTTAAGCTTACATATCTTTACCGTAAGTTAACACAAAACGCAGGCTTGGGTTACGAGATTGGAGCCTATTTTATTTCGTCGAGCATGCGAAGTAACAAATAAAGGCTTTGGGTACGAGATATAATCTGCGGTGAAGAACGAGGGCTCTGGCATAATCCATTTTTTGGCGCATGCGCAGTTGTCTGGAAGTGAAATATAATCAATGAAAACCATGCTTTCAAACAGAGTTCTGCGTTTATTTCCGATCAATATAAAAAATCAGATATCAAATTAGAAATCGGGAAATATATTTTTTTTCTTTTGATTTTTCGCAAGTATTTTAAATTAAAAAAATGAATTATGCCAGGGCCCTCGTTCTTCGCCGCAGGCCAGAAGAAACGCAGGCTCTGGGTACGAGATTTGATAGGTTCTGGAAAACGCTAATGACTGAAAGCCAGATTCTGGGTATTTCGCACATTCGCATTATCAAATCCAAACAGGCAGGCAGGCAGGCAGGCAGGCAGGCAGGCAGGCAGGCAGGCAGGCAGGCAGGCAGGCAGGCAGGCAGGCAGGCAGGCAGGCAGGCAGGCAGGCAGGCAGGCAGGCATAAAAAACTAAAAAAAGGAGAAATTTAAAGAAAAATATAATGACGATTGTCCCATCTGACCAGTTACATTGAGCATTTAAATCGAGTGAGCTATTCTAAGTACCGAATATAAAGACGACTAATATTGTAACAATAAGATTCCACAATGCACTGTGCACGCCTCTGTTGTTGTTTTCCTCTTGTAACAGAAGAGTTAACTTCGTGATGACCACTTCCAACCAACGGCGGTGCGTCCTCTCACATAAGGGATTTTAAGCTGCAGGACGGCACTACAGCCTACTCGTGTATCATGTATTATTTCATGTTTGTCTTGTATTTTACTCACTAAGCACCTCAGTTTTTGAGTGAAATGACGTGTTTCGGGAGCGCTTTACTTAAAGCGAACATTAATAGCAAAGATGAGCTTTTGGCATAGCCGTTCTCTTTACTACATAAAACAAGGACATTTCACGCCTTACTTTCAGCATTAGGCGGCAATGTCGCACAGTGTTTCGTACATTCCAATTAGCGTCTATTGCATATCGCAATTAATATAACCTCTTATTTTTCCTTTGTTTTGTTTTTCTTCACCATTAAGATAACTGCTGATAACAATGATGGGTGCATTGATAACTTTGGAGGAACATCAGCCGCAACAGCAATGGCGTCTGGTCTCGTTGCGTTAACACTTGAAGCAAAGTAAGGCTCATTTTCTTGCTTTCTCCATTCCGAAGACTGAGCTCATTTCAAAAATTGGGTGTTCGTGTTGTGTTGATGTTTTGCCCTTTTATTAGTTAAAAGATTATAGGTGAAAGTGAATCTTGCCCCTAACAACATACTTTCAGTTTTCAAATGATAGTTAAATATTGAATTTTCCAGATTTGTGCTGTCTTTAAAGTGCCTATGACCCCTAACTCAATATTTTCAGCATTGATTCTACATGAAGTTAAAAGTAAAATAGTAAAATATTTTTATATAAATGAAAGTTTATAACCTCAAATATGCTAATGACTCTGATGTCATGTAAGTTATTTGAGTTTATTTTAACTTGAAATACTAAATGCTGGCCATTATGAGAAAAAAATGTACTATAACCTCCGTGTAAACCACAAGTAAATAGTGATGTTTTTGTAATTTTTTTACAATTTACAAATGTGTTAGACAAGTCGTAAAATACCTTTTTTTCCTAATTTCTGTCCGACAAAAGTTATGAACGAATTGCGCAATCTTACCAGGGGTCTTCACTCAATTAATAGAACCTAGCAGGCATGTGCTGTGGGGTTCTGTCTACAGTCCAAGCAATTAGCATATGCTAGCTGTCAATCGATGTCAACATGTTAGCTAGGATGGAGCTAGCTGATCACGTGACATAAATTAATGACATGCTGTATTTCTTTGATTCAAGACGGTAAGCACTCGTTCACATGGACCATAAGGACCTTTGAGTGTCAAACATTATAACAAATATAGTGTAATACTGTCGTTCTATCGTTTTATAATACAATAGCTACTTTTGTTCCATGTGAACGAGTGCTAACCATTCAAGACTGGCGGGCGAGACATTAATTTACTTGTACTTGTAAGGATTCGTAAGCCAGGATTTCTAAGAATTTTTCAAATATCATGGCCAATAGATTATTTGTATTAACTAGCCATGCTTTTATTCAGCTATTTCAGGTATTCTCTGTATTTGAAGATCAGTACAATGCTAAGCCAATATATATGTTACAGCGCTTCCCAATCAGACGTGCAATGTCGTCCTCTTTTCTGCCTCAACAAAATAAGTTTTGGTGGATGGTATTCAAAGCGTTTCAATGATATTGTCGGAAAATACAAAATTTTCAAGAGCATGTGCCTATGGAGGGTTGTAAAAACGCCTTGGTTGACGTCCAACCAAAGGTTTGTCGCAACAGCAAATTCTACGATTTTGCACGTGTGATTGGGAAGCGCTGTACTACGCGCTTCAATTGATGCCATATTATTATTTTAGAAGTTTATTTGCATTCAGATCCATCTCATATTTTAAAAAAATATTCGACTTCTAGCTGACTCGTTCAATGAGATTTTTTTAGAAAATGTCTACAAATTAAAAAATATAGGAGAACATAGAATATTAGAAAAGGGAAAGCAATTCCGAGGGAATTCTTGAGCAAAATAAGCCTGTCTTACCGTTTGAAATGAAGCTTAAAGATTCACTAACTTTTCTAGCCAAACTAGCAAAACAGTAGTCTCTTTAGAACCCGGGCGACGTCACACAACTTATTAAAACTAATTACATATGCTAAATCCCAGAAAGGATTGGAACCTTCTCTAAAGTATCTGGGATATGCAAGGTTAATATGAAAATACAAAAGATATTATGCTTTTTCTCGATGGAATTTGTGGCTTTTTTTTTTTTTTTTCCATATTAGCTGCGCATTCGAGATAATTTTGAGAAGGGTCCTTATGAGCATCAATATATCGAAATCAGTTTTCGTTGACGTTGGTTGGCATAAATGTTTTGTCCAAAATGGCTTCCACTGTACACATTAGTAGCTCTATCACTGTCTTTTGAAACTTAGCAACTTATGTTCACACCGTCTTTAGATTATTGGACGCTATTGGATCGTCCCTACCAGAATACTCAGGTATTCCAGTATACCCTGTCCCAGGGTCTTGGTTCATGTTAACTGTACACTGAAAGTATTGTATCAGTGGTTAACAGCAATATATTTAAGTTTTTTTCACGAGTTTTGAATGCTGAGAACTTAAAAATCATATATCCCCCATTCACACCAACTACCTCGTTTTCTTGATTTCTCTATCCCACGTCCTTCCTGGTTTGGTCGGTAAGTTTACTAGAGTTTAAACAGGATTGGTACTATGTATTCCTTCCCGAAGTAGGTTAGTTAAACATTTTTTAACATACTAAAACAGTGTTATAGCCTTTTTAAACTTTTTTTAATGATAAATATTAAAAGTAATTACACTTTGTTTTGTAGTCCTCACTTATCATGGCGTGACGTGCAACATATAATAGTAAGAAGTGCAAGATCAGCACCAGGAGGTATTCTACTCGAGAGGGGAGACTGGGTGGTGAACAAAGCTAATTTAACCGTTAGCAAGTTTTATGGGTTCGGCGTTATGGATGCATTTAAGATGGTGCAGTTGGCGAAGAAGTGGAAAACAGTGCCTTCGCAACAAAGATGTGAGATTAAGGGCCATGATGATGAAAACAGGTTTGACTTTTTGTTAACTTTGTCCATTTAATTTACTCCAAGCAGTACTTGCTTAATGTATACGTTTACGACCATTATGTGCGCGAACTTTTAAAATGACGCGGTCGCTTTACAGTATAACACCGACAAACGATGACACTTTCTGAAAGTATCCATGTCCAATTCTCACGACCTGAATGAACTCGTGATGTCCATAGTCAAGTTGCGATCAACTCGTCTTAGTCTTAAGAAGATATAACTAGCTAAAAACTAGTGTGAGCTGCGTCGGTGTTTCTAATGAAACAGTAATGATGAAAAGGTAAATTATACACCGTGAAAAGAAGAAAAAACAGTAAGTTTTTTCTTCTTTTCACGGTGTATAATTTACCTTTTCATCATTACTGTCGTCTTAGTCTTAGTCAGGTTGAGTCAAGTTGTTCAACTCGTCAAGACTTTTGAAAAGTCAAGTCGTGAATAAATTAGAGTATACAAACAAGGACTGTAAGTATGCAGTCCGACACCGTACGTCTCGAATTGAGTCAAGTTGATCGAGCGTTCTTTTCATTTTTCAAATTTTTTGAGAGCTACCGTGGAGCTGAAAATAAAATCCACTTTTGTGCCACAATTGGTGGGCAACAGTTGACCCTTGAAAAACTTATCAACATTGCGTCTTTCTATACACCTTTTGCTGTTCATTAACAGAAAATGTACATTCATTTGTGCCAATAGTTGTATCAATAACGTGTAATGTACTTTCATCAACACCGCAAGTAACATCATTAGCGCGGATCAACTTCCAATAACGATATTTGAACATGCGTGTACATTCATGGACATCAATAGACAATCAATACGAGTTTGTACATTCATATGCAATGAATGTATTTTATAATATAGTCAAGTGAATTTGCGCGATCTGATTGGTTGAAAAGCATGAACTATTTGCCCATGGGTTGCACGCTCACGTCAGCTTTTTTTGCTTCGGCGAAAAAAATCGTTTTGTACCTTTTTGCTGACAATTTATCTAGCTCACTTTCCTCGCTCACACTTTCATCGGGTGTATTATATTCTTCTCCTCAAGCAATTTCCGGCTCAAATTGATAAAGAACAGCCATACTTCCAAAGCGAAATTTGGTTGATTCAACTCCAGCTATCCAACATGTTCCACTATCAGACGTCATCACACCTCATTCATCCCAAGCCATCAAATCCGCGATATTCCACAGGGAGCCCAGCTTAAGGCATTTCGCAACTTTGACGGACGATATCACCCCAAAAAACGCACTTCATGGAATTTTCATTTCGATTTTCAAAATCAACAAGGTTTGATGTACAATTTAAGCTATGATGTGTCTGACACCTCAGAGTCCCTTTAATGAAAGATCAGGTCAGCTATTTGAACGCGTTGGGGATTAAAGCAACCAGTTTATCGCTGATTAAAAATGAAAGCGATAAACGAGACATTGAGAAAAGAGTATTCTCAATAGTTTACGATCGACAGAGATGGCACACGTTATATCAATGAAGCAATATTCAGGCAACTTTTACTTGAGATTTTGATTGAGATGTCACTTGAGATTTTCGCTTCCGGCCACACACACACACACACACACACACACACACACACACACACACACACACACACACACACACACACACAAAGAACATTGCCGAAAATAAATGGTATAGTCTTAAATGTGTATAGGTATTGAAGAGAATGAATTATAAAAAGATGTATAATTTTCATGTAAAACTGGGAGTCTAGTCTAAGATAGAAAGCACAGATTCCAGTCCAGAGTCCAGTCCAGAGTCCAGGCCAGAGTCCAGGCCAGAGTCCAGGCCAGGTTCTAGGACATGCCGTTGGGCTACTGAATTGCAGCCAAAGCCAAACTCAGAGTTGAAAGCTATTACAACTTGGTTGCATGAGAATAAGTTGACTCTGAACATTGGAAAATCAAAAATCACGGACATTGGTAGCAATTCTAAGTTGAAACGTAATTTACAACTTGGCTGGTCGATGATAGTCGGGAGAAGGTATCAGAATTCAATTACCTTGGCTTGATTATAAATCAACCCAATAACATTGCATAGTCATATCGATCCGATAAAGAGCAAAGTGATGCTAAGGCTTGGGGTCCTGAAGAGATAAAACACGTGTTTCCTCACTATCCATTGCATAAAGATCTACGTTTTAGCAATGATCATACCCATACTTGAATGTCCCACATCGTTTGGGATGTTAAGATCAGTAAAGTCTTAATGGTTGCATTACAAGTCCTGCAAAACAAGGCAGCAAAATTGATCTTTGATAGAGCAGCAGCACATTCCTCCTCTAGTGCAGCTATATCTAAGTAACCTAAGGGATCAAAGAAAAGCTTCGGAAAAAATCAAAACCATCAGAGAAATGCAGAAAACAGATCCATGGCCATTAAATATGTATTTCTTTAACATTTCTGTTAAAGCATGTTAGTAAGAACAAGCTACTTATGAACGATGTTAAAACCGAACTTCTTTTGCTAGGTACCAAACAGCACTTGCAAAAGTTAGTATTAATAGTTTAACTATAGGAGACTGTGACATTCTCCCGCAATCGCCTGTACGCAATCTAGGTGTGTGGTTAGATTCAAATATATCTATGAGTGCTCACATTACGAAAACATGTTCTGCTGCATTTTTTTACTTATACAACATAAGAAGAATTAGAAAGTACCTGAGTAGGGATTGCACGGAGACTTTAATTCATGCTTTTATATCTAGTCGTTTAGATTATTGTAATAGTCTCTTTTACGGCCTGCCAGCTTATCAGCTTCAAAAGCTCCAGAGGGTTCAGAACGCGGCTGCTCGTCTTGTCCTTCAAGAGAGCAAATTTTGTCATATTATTCACGCCTTTGCTTAGTACTCTTCACTGGTCACCCATGAAATATCGCATTGATTTTAAGATAGTACTGATTACTTTCAAGGCTATCCATGGGCTTGCTAGCGCTCTACCATACATTTCTAATCTAAGATCTATTAAGAGTAATACTGGGAGGTATAGTATTAGGTCAAATCATAAAGGTATTTTATTAAACATTCCCACATGCAAGTCTCTAAGGAAGCTTGGCGATAGATCTTTTTGCATTGCTTCTCCCAAACTGTGGAATGGGCTCCCATTGGACGTTCGCAACATCTCTTCTCTTGTTAGATTTAAGACAGCACTAAAGTCGTATTTTTATAAGATGACATATTTTAATTAGATTATTCTTTATTTGTTTAAATATTTTTATTTTCTTCATTCATTTATTTATTATATATGTTTGGCTGGGTTGGGGAAAGGGGGATTTTTTTGATAATAATGTTAACGTTTTTATTCATGTAAATTTTTAGCGGAGCTACCGCGCGGGCCCCATACTCAAGAAAAAATGGTAAACCATCGAGTTGATTTTTCATGGTTTGGCTGACGTCACTTCCGTCCGTACGTTCCGGCGTGTACACAACACAGAAATCCCGCTTGACATCAAAGCAAAACTACTAACAAATGCGGCTCTCAAATGCACAGAAAAAAATCGCTTTAGGACAAGTTATAAACCAAAAACAATTAAAAAAACACTTTCGTGTAGTCAAAGATGGATCAAGAAGTGTTCTTCAAGAATTCAGGTGTGTTTTTTCAGCAAACAATCGTATATATATATATATATTTTTTTTTTTTGACAAGCATTTTTCTCGACGAATCGAGAAATCAAAGACTTTCTTTCAAAAGTTTTTATATTTCTATCGATAAGATTATTTTATTTTAATGCTGGAGGAAATATAACATGAAATACAACAAATATTCGTCCTTTATTTAGCTTTGTAAATCTTTAACAATTCGGCTGTTTTTAGCCATCTATCGTATGTTTTTCGTTCAAGAAAAAGCTTTGTTCGCCTCCTATCGCGGGGTCCAGTCGGCAAAACAAAGAAGACTTTTAGATATCTTTCTACACGGATAATTTATTTAATCATTAAATGAAATACAAATTTTGTGCCAAATATTCAAATGTTTATTACACCTGATTTCAAAATAGTGCGAACTCTCGGGATTTCCAGTTTCGGTCGATCTTCGGCACTCGACCGACATCACTCGACGGCTTGGTAACCAGGCTAACCAGGCGTATTACATATCTATCAATGGCAGTCATGACGAAAACCAAACTCGGGAACTGATCATGAAAGATATAAATCAGGTTTTGACAAGACCATAGACTTCAATATGCCATTTTCACTTGGGAACTGATCATGGAAACCATATCAACTGATCTGCGATGGAGGGTAATCTATCATCAGATAATTTATTGCTCCACAATTCAAGAAACATGCAGGGCTCTTTTCGTTGGCGAGACATTCCTGTGTAAAATAAGAAAGCTATGTAAACAGCAGCGAGATGTCAAAGCACTTGGAAGACGAGGAAGGTACTGACTGCTAACATGTGAGTATAAGCTTATTATACGTAAGGTTACGTTAGTTTACTTCAAAATTTTAGTCGGGAACACAGCCAATAAAATATTGTAAATTCTAAATTTCATTCCAGACAATGAAAATGGTATATTGAAGTCTATGGTCTTGTCAAAACCTGATTTATATCTTTCATGATCAGTTCCCGAGTTTGGTTTTCGTCATGACTGCCATTGATAGATATGTAACCCGCCTGGTTAGCCTGGTTACCAAGCCGTCGAGTGATGTCGGTCGAGTGTCGAAGATCGACCGAAACTGGAAATCCCGAGAGTTCGCACTATTTTGAAATCTGGTGTAAGCTATTCGAGCAAGTATGATTACAAAAATCAGCTTAAATTTGTGTTGTTGAAAGATGCTATAGTATAAAGACCTACCAGACTTTCACTCTAAAAAGCTAAAAAATATTCAAAAACATTTACGAACGCCAATTTACTGCCAAAGAAATGAGTCATTTTGTATTTTGCATTGCCTTTTGCATTATTTTTTATTTTGTCTCAGTTGTTCTTGTCAACTGTTTAAATGAATGTAAGCTCTGTTTTTGGAAAACTGTAAAAGACCTATGAAGTAAACCTCATTTTTTGCTCACCTTAACCAGTCTGTTTTTTGGTCTTGATTTGTCCTAAATCTCCAGATTTCCGATTTCAATGAAAGACATCCGAGGTAAATTTCACTAAACTTGAAATTGTATTGGATTATCTGTAGTTAGCTTTCTTTTTTCTTTAAGTAAAAGAGATTCAAAGCCTAAAACTGTAGGCCTTTATAGAAAACTTTTTATCGAAGAATTTTCCAAGAACAAAACTAGCCCCTGGGGGTGGTGGTAAGGTGTGTACAAAATTCCTAAGTGGGAGAGTATGTTGCGCAAAAAAAACACAAAAAGACAAAAAACCATGTAGTGCATTTCGATTCGATTTCACTACCTGGTTTTTATTATGGGAGAAATTATCATCATTTCGAATAAAAAAATAATTGAAGATTTTTTTCTTCGATCTTATTTTCACCTTTCAGTTTCATTCAAATTGTTATCCCTGTGACTTCCGTATCGGGAGCTCCGCTTTTAGGCAGTGCCTAAATATATATATATAACAAAGTATGTAATGTGGTCTATACTGTTGAAACAGTGCTCGATGCGTAGGGATGCAGAGCAATAGATATATAGTAAAGATTGGATTAAAGACGAGACATGTTCACTGTAACTCCGAGTTTCGTTCTTACGCACTCATCAGACAGACTTTAATGAAACATATTCCTATTACTGTGATATTTATATACAAGAGGTGTAATGATTATTTACAAAAGAAGTATTGTTCGGAAAGGAGTTAATTAGCTAGGCCTGGATTTCTATTGTTCATCAGATAGAACTTGTTTTCATGTCGGCATTTGGAGATCAATTCGGATCGCTTGTTTAAAAGAGTGTCGTGTTTGCTTTGATGATAAGTAGCTTTTCTGTTAAGCACAGGTCACACCTCTTAGAAATGTTGCTGTATGGTCTGGCTGAAGTGATGATTGTCCATTCTATGTTGTAGTCTTTGTTGTTATCTTTAAGGTCCCAGATGTATTTAGAAAGTTCGGTGCTGTTAGCGTATTTTCTATTTCGCAGAGATAGTTTGTGCTGAGTGTATCGTTGTTTGAATGTTCCTTCTGTCAGGCCAATGTAGTTTTTCCCAGTAGTGTCCTCGTTTGTTGTGACATGAGCGTTGTAGATGATGCTGGAGGAGAGGCAGTTGTTGTTTAGAGGGCATTGATCTTTTTTACGGCAGTTGCATGTTTTCTCAGAGGTGGTGGCGGGATCGGTATCGGTGTTGAAGATTTTCTTGTTGTGTTTGGTAATGGTGGTTTTCATGTTTTCCATGCAGCTGTAGCTCACTTTGATATTATTCTGATATTATTATGAACATGCCCTGAATTCCAGCGGATATACCAAAACCCTGACCTACAACAGCCATAAACCATCTACACATTCAAAAAGAAACAGACAACGGAACATCATCTGGTACAACCCTCCATACAGCAAGAATGTACAAACCAACGTCGGAAGCATCTTCCTGAAGCTCATACACAAACACTTTCCCAAGCACCACAGATTTCACCGGATCTTCAATAAGAATAATATCAAAGTGAGCTATCTACAGCTGCATGGAAAACATGAAAACCACCATTACCAAACACAACAAGAAAATCTTCAACACCGATACCGATCCCGCCACCACCTCTGAGAAAACATGCAACTGCCGTAAAAAAGATCAATGCCCTCTAAACAACAACTGCCTCTCCTCCAGCATCATCTACAACGCTCATGTCACAACAAACGAGGACACTACTGGGAAAAACTACATTGGCCTGACAGAAGGAACATTCAAACAACGATACACTCAGCACAAACTATCTCTGCGAAATAGAAAATACGCTAACAGCACCGAACTTTCTAAATACATCTGGGACCTTAAAGATAACAACAAAGACTACAACATAGAATGGACAATCATCACTTCAGCCAGACCATACAGCAACATTTCTAAGAGGTGTGACCTGTGCTTAACAGAAAAGCTACTTATCATCAAAGCAAACAGCGACACTCTTTTAAACAAGCGATCCGAATTGATCTCCAAATGCCGACATGAAAACAAGTTCTATCTGATGAACAATAGAAATCCAGGCCTAGCTAATTAACTCCTTTCCGAACAATACTTCTTTTGTAAATAATCATTACACCTCTTGTATATAAATATCACAGTAATAGGAATATGTTTCATTAAAGTCTGTCTGATGAGTGCGTAAGCACGAAACTCGGAGTTACAGTGAACATGTCTCGTCTTTAATCCAATCTTTAATATATATATATATATATATATATATATAGATTGTAATGCACATTAGAAAACAGCAATGTTGATTTTTGCGCAATATAAGTTAATAAATTATTATTATTATTACTATTATTATTGTTATTATTATTAGTAAGAGTTAGTGATAAGGATTTCAATACAATTTCAGTTTATTTACACTGTTTTTTTCAATTTTATATAATAGAATTACAAGAATATATAATACTGAGCATTGTTAGTTACTAAATGTCAATTACTTGCATCATAAGAACACTAGTCACTCTAGGCGACCGCTCGTTTGAAGTAGCGGCTCCTACGCTGTAGAATAATAAATACTGTATCTATGAACCAGTTCGATTTTGTATATTTAATTAAGGCTTAATAGACGTCACACTTATTAGCATATTGCAAGTATAAACCTTCATAACTCAGAAATGCATCACTCAAATCAAGAAATATTTTACCTTTCAACTATTTACTTCATGTAGAATCAGTACTGAAAGTATTGTCGAAGGGTTAATTTGCACTTTAAAGTAGTTGTCAGGTTGCCTGACACTGCAACGCAAATAGAGTTTTCACGGGAGTTTTCGTGGAAGATAAAAGCTCCATTCCAGCTCAAGAAGAAACTAAAGAGTATGGGGGCGATGAAATAGAGGACGCAAAGAAGAATTCATGCCCATCAATTGCCCATACAATTGAAAATTCTCCGATGCGGAAACGTACACTTGTAAATGGTCGTTAAAAAAAACGGAGTTGTTCGAATGTTTTGTTGTGGACCCACAATTCCTCTCGATCTCAGACAGAATGGACAATGTTTAAAACGCCGTGAAGGCGATGTTCAGAATAATGCAGCAGTATTTTGCTCCTGTGAAGAACAATAATTTTGAAAGCAAGTTATATATATTTAGTTATGCGTCAATTTGATGATAAATAACAACAGTCAATGTCGGGCTTCCTGTGTGTAACGCAATCTGGTTTGTTTGAAGTTATGGTACACAGTTCGCACGTAAACAAGAAGAAAGTGCTTTTTAAAATTCTGTGGGATATCTGGTGTGATTCTAATACAATGAATCTTCTGAAGGTTCTAATTGACTATTTGCTGCATCTTTAGCGAGGAGAAGCGCCTTCAAAACCGATAATTGTCTTATAATGTGCTAGTTTGAGACAGTGACAATCGGATATGTTGAAATGTAAATAAGGTCGGTTGAAAATATAAACTCCATTAAACAATGTTTTTTGCCTCTAAAATTTATGTGACTGTGATTCTTTTATTCCTTATTGTATTGGAAATAATTTGCCTTCATATTAAGGGAACTGACGATAAAGAGAATTTCTGGTGAATTTTTCAAATGGCTAACATGTGATTTTTCGGCTGTTACGTAGCAGGGATTTTGACCTCCGTAGTATAAATGTCAAGGGCCCTGAAATTTTACCTTTTCAGTAGTTCAAAAATTTTATTGCAGTTTCTGAAAGAGGAAACATTGTGGTTTAATCTGGTTATAGTCTCATTGCCTTGGAGCATGTAGCGATGTGCGATTTTCGACGTTCAAGTGAAGCGATATTTTCATACGTGAAAATTCACTCAAGTTGAAAATTCTGTAAAATATTCGAATTATCGACAATATTCAAAAATAAGCTCTAGGATTAACGGGAAATATCTCTTCTTTTGAAATATTATTTTAGTTTTTGATTTAGTTACGAGATGATTTTTCAATAGAATTTTTTGTGAGGTGCGGTGAAAAGGCCTTGAATTGTAGTCCTCAGCCGGAAAAGCAGAAAATCGCGCCGTTCTCCCAAAATAAACACCTGATGAAGTTTTCAATATTTTCCCCACTAATAGTTCATCTGGGCCTACGTTTGGGCTAAGTAAGAAAAATGTCGATTTTTTTTTATATTGCACACCTTTGGTCGATTTTTACAGACCCCCGGCTCTTAAGAACCGTTGTGCGAAAAATCGAATTTCTCCTCATTTCGCAAATTTCAACTATTTCCAAAAATAGCATCGAAACTTCCGCAGGATCTTATTTCCTTGAAAATCGAAGGTTGTCGAAATGCCCTAAATTGAAAAAACAGGCACTGTGACTAAGCGAAAATCCTGAACTTTTGTTTACCCACACGAAACCTTGATAATTATTATTTCCAAAACATTAAAAATATCACCGATATTTGGGTTTTTAGTAATATTTCAAAGCCGACAATGAGGACTGGACGGGATTTCAAGTCAAAGCCGGTTGCGCCTCGAGCTGGAACTAATTGCGCGGACTTGAAATCCCGTCCAGTCCGATATTGAAGGCTTTGAAATGACTTCTCATCTCATTAATTATTCGACTTGGAGTAACTGGAACAAAATTAATTCAGTCCTAGGACTAGTCCTAGGACAATTAATTTTGTTCCAGTTACTCCAGACCGAATGCATTCCTTTCACAACTTTACCAGGTTTCAAGTAACATCATGTGACCCAAAAATAGCCCATTGATTGGCTGGTTTACTCATGAATTATTAATGAGTATGAGAACTATTTTTCCTAACACTTTGCCGGATGCTGTGGGAGCGATGACACGAAAGTGTAAATTTTACCTATTTTTAAAGTCAACGAATCCAGCGTGGTACATAAAAATTCCCGGCATTTATAATAATAACAATTATTACTAGTTGAGAAACCCGTGAAATTTTACTGTTGTTCCCAGTGGGAAATCTTTTCAATCAAATCCCAACCGATTAACCAGCCCTTGCTGAATACTCCAAGTTTAAAGTTGTTTCTTAAAAACTTCAACACCATTGACATTACGTATTTCAGCTGGGACTGCACACCTTTCCACAGCGTAGGAGCCGCTACTTCAAGCGAGCGGTCGCCTAGAGTGACTAGTGTTTTTATGATGCAAGTAATTGACATTTAGTAACTAACAATGCTCAGTATTTTGTGCTCTTTTCACAAATGAACTGCTAAAAATGATAGCGGAGTTCCTGTGCGAGCGGAGTACCATACTTAGGAAAATATAGTAACTCTTCGATTTGATTTTTCATGGCTTGATTACGTCACTTTCGTCCGTCCGTACGTCTGTGTACACGCCACATCGTTCCCCGTTAATCCCAAAGCAAAAGGTACAGCAAACATTTCTTTGAGGCAAATGTAAGCCGAAAAACAACAGAAAATACATCTTTATCTAGTCAAAGATGGATTGATGGAGAAGTAATCTTCAAGAATTCAGGTGGTTTTAAGCGAACAATCTTATATTTTTTACTGCTCTAGAGAAAGTTTCGTTAGGCTCCAATTGGCAATTCCAAAAATATTTTCTTTCAATAGTTTTAATATTGCTTAGGCCTTGCTTGGGCCGCTTCTGTTTAACATTTTCGTGAATGACTTGAATGACTTTATCTATATGGTATCTCTACGTTTGTATGCTGATGACACTACTGAATACTATGCTGACCATTCTCCTATGGTACCACTAAACTATACTATCAACAAGGAACTTGACACTATCAAGGAATGGGTTACTATTAACCATCTATCAATAAATGCTTTGAAGACTCAAGTTCTCGTTATTGGAACGAACACTTACAAGTACGATTATTTATTGGGCAATGATCCTGTGAAAATCAAGGACTCTTTAAAGATACTTGGCGTTAGTATTAATTCAAAATTAACTTGAGGATCATTTAAATATTCAGCTTAGTAAGGCTTAAGCTAAAACAAGCGCTTTACGTAGAATAAGACGCCTAATTCCAGCTCATGTTATGATTCAATTACATAAGGCTTTTATTTTGCCTCATCTTGAGTATCGTGGCCCTGTGCTGGTGGGGATATCTGAATCATTGTCAAACAAATTAGAAGAAGCAAATTATTATATTCTTGGAACTTTATTAGGCCTATCTAAATCTAATTCTTATGACAGCATTCTTAAATAATTAATATGCGTACCTTAGAACATAGGTGATATTTTCAAGTTTTAGTCTTACCTTTTAAATGCACCAAAGAGAATGGTCCTAGATATATTAATGACTTTTTCAAATTTTGACGGTCAAGTATAATTGAAAAATTAAACGAGCCTTACCTGTAAGGTGAAGTTGGATTGGGATTCTACGTCCTCATTGCTTGTATAGAGAGATCACGTGAGATAGCGCATGCGTAGTGAAGGTCATCCTTTAAAGTGGGCCCATGTCCATTGCATAGCATAGAGGGGATGGGCAAAGAAAAAATTGGTTACAATAATAACTAACCAAGATAGAAGGGAGGGCACGTGATCTCTCTATGCAAGCAATGAGGACGTAGAATCCCAATCCAACTTCACTTTACAGGTAAGGCTCGTTTAATTTTTCAATTCTACCTCCTCATTTGCATATTCGAGATCCCGTGAGACTTTGAAGCTGCATGGGCACTTCAAACCAACTGGTATCCAAAACATTTTGATCAGTTATTTTTTTAAACAACTTTTATTGAAAAAATAAACATCAACCAAATTAATATTCCCTATCTTGGAATTTACAATGTAATTGTAAGTGTAAAGCAAGAATAACCTGCTTAGTTTCTGAACTTGCGATTACATATTATTATAAAGCACAACTTAAAACAGAATTTCCATATTCAGTTTCAGAATAAACTTCTCTCTTGTAATAACTTACAAAAGTACATTCAGAGGACCAACCTGCTGCTTTCATTATTATGTCTAGTGGTACTCCTTTGTGATATGCAGCTGAGGTTGGCGCTGATCTAGTACTGTGTGGTCTGAAATTTTGAACATCAGTGCCTGACTTCTCCATTACCGTCTTCATCCATCTAGAGATAGTGCTTGAGGTAACCGGGTGATACGGTTTAGTGTAACTAAGAAAAACTTTAGTATGTTGTTTATTTCGAATAGGTTCCGTTCTGGCTATGCAAGTTTCTAGATAGGTAAATACACACAGTCTCCTATCTGCCGGAAATGCTGGCAACACTAATACAGGTTGTTCTTTCCCAGATCTTGATTGCTTTATAAGTTTGTTTAGATAGAATTTATACAATGATTTGCCTTTAGATACATGTTCTAAATCCATCATGTGGACAGACTGACACCTTTGTCCTGTGACTAGCATACATAACATTACTAACTTGAGTGTTAGTGTTCTCAACGTTAACTTTGATGCAGGGCTTCATGTTTTGAGTAAATCTAAGACTTGACAAACAATCCAAGTTGTACGATATCGTGGCAGTGGTGGTCTTGTTTGGTAAGTTGCTTTGACAAACCGCTTTATCAATGGGTGTTCTCCAATAGGTAAATGACCATCAGTAAGTTCGAAAGCAGCTGACAAGGCTGGTCTTGCAGTATATATGGCTGAATAGCGGCTTCCTGTGTCATAAAGGTGTGTAAGGAAATTAATTATATCTGCTACAGATGGGTTAATCGAATCTTCATTTCTTTCTGCTGAAAATCTTCTCCACTTATCCAGATATACTCGGTATTGTTTTGAGGTTCCGGTCCGCCAAGATGATAGGATGATTTCACATGCCCTCTCTGAAATATTCTGTTTTTGGAGTCTTCCCCTGATAAAAGGCATGGCATCATCTTTAGTTTTGGCCACAAAGGGTGCGTTATTGTCCTGTTGTGTGGTAGCTGGAGTAAATCCTTTCCTTGTGGGAGGAGAACTGGTTTTTTGATTAGCGTTTGCATCAACTTTGGAAATCAGAACTGTGTTGGCCACACTGGTGCTATTAAGAGCGACTTTCTGTAAGAGTCGACCAAACATCGGCACAAGTCAAAAAATCGATTTCGCTCATATTTAGTTTTTAGATAGCCCTTAGTGTAAAATAAATCGAGGTGTTGTTACTTTTGAAAAAAAAAAAAAACCAACTTCCCCATGAAATTTACGAAAATAGATTTCGCCCAAATGCAGGGGGAAAATGACCGACGAGGTCAAGGAATTTAGTACAAAAATAAGCGCATCCTACAGCTAAACTACTTAACAATTTTTTCGGTTGGTACTTTTTACCGAAGAAATAGGTATTCCTCTTGCTTTTCGTTGTATTTATTCTAGAATATTTGGCGATTTAAGATTCGTAATAATTTTTCTACCGTGTACACTTTTTCCAAAGTCTAAAAATGCAAATTAAGGCCTTAAAATACTGCTTATAAAAACTATGTGCGGAGATACCAAATTATTCAAAACCTACACCCAGAGGATTATCTAATGTATTTCTATCGGATTCAAACAAAAAATCTCTGGGCAAATCATTTTTAGCTTTCCGTTGAGGTCTTTTTACGATCTCTATTTCGCGATATTTCAACCGTAAACAGCTTGTTGCGTTACCTCCACCGACGTGACTATAATTTTAATTGCAATCATTCCATCGCTGAATTTTTGCTAAAACTAGGGGATCAAACCAAGAAAAAGACATCATAGTAATATCCAATACATTTCAATTGCGATATAGTGACATAATTTATCACATACATTTTTAACTCATTCTATTGCGTGACGCAAAGCATGCTTTGTCAGTAAAATGAACACGCAGATGAAAATCGAACAACAATAACTTTCAAACTAAATATATCAGTGAACTAACTTTATTTTATTTAGCAGCTCTTCCATTGGATTTTCAAAATATGGTTTTACTAATCCAGTAGCATTTAATATTAGCAATTTCTTTCAATAAACATTGTTTTGATAATGCATGAAACTAACATTGAGTTGACTGCCGCAATGTTTAAAAACACGTGCCATCTTTCCATGGGAAAGTTCAGCAAGCACTGTATAAACATGGAAGTGGTTTGTTCGTTTAGTTCTATAGTTGGAGGTCCGTGTAGCTATGATCGAAGAGACAGAAATAAGTCAGTCAAGTCGTTACCCGTCAAACGCAAGAAGCTATATCAGACAAGCACGAACAACTAGGCAAGTCCTGTTCCTGCTCTTGAAATAAAGCTGGTATACATGAAATTGCTTCTCGGCTTCTAGTGAAGAAGATATATGAAAATTGCATTCTGACGAAAATACGCACATTGTGGTAGTTAGTCCTCCTACGTACTACTTTTGACATTTGGTAAATAACGCTAACTTGATAAAAGTATCCTATATTTAATAACAAATACCAATACCCCAAAGGAGGGTTTGACATTGATTATTTTTTTAAATATTTTTCCTTGTTGTGTCATCGTGTTGAATAATTAAAGTAATCTTTCACACCAACCCAGGCATCCATCTCTCTCGCTGGAGTACTTCCCGGTAACTTCGACCGAGAAGTACTGGAGCAAGTCTAAGATCTATATTAATTATCGTTTCAGAGATAAATGTATACACTTATTTCAATAAAGTTAGTCACCAAAAACCTAGAAAGCTGAGATCACTGATATGAGCATCATGGGAAACTTTTCATATCAAGGAAGCATATATATACAAAGCTTTTTTTAATACAAACTGCAGCTCGATGAGGCTCAGAAGAAGTGAGACTATAACCGGTAAAAGATTCGCAAGTCCATGAACAGTTATCAAGCGGTTGAACGTGTAAAATGAATCTACCCATAATCCTTGTCGGCCTCAGCTTTATAGCTTTTCGGGTGACTAACTTTTTTGAAATAAGTGTATAAACTTTTTATAGACAGACAAACATATTTTATTTGGCGTTTTGTACATAGTTGCACATCACTGTGAAACAAATACTAATTTTTAGCACTAAATAGTGATAATTAAACAATAGAAAACAAAGGATTCTGTATGAAATAGTACTAATTAGTACTATTTAATGTTCACGGTTTTAGTGCGTGCACTCTACGAGTATATACGTATGTTTATGTATGCGCATAATATCTATATTCACATATTCCACACATACACGTCATACGTACATATATATTCTGTATATGTAAATGTTCATATAATTATTTCCATAAAATGCGTTACTAATTCTAATCATCTTTATGCAATATTATACAAGTATTGATTTTTATTTGTTTTGTTGTTGTTGTTGTTGTTATATAAGGCTGCGTTCATAATGTATGGCAGAGGGGGGGGGGGGGGCAGGTAGAAGTTTGAAATGTCCAGAATAATTCTCAACACCCCCCTTAAAGTCATGCAAAAAAATACGATCCCCCCTAAGCAAGGCTTGTAGCTTCTTTCTAAAATTGTGCATCCCCTCTTTTTCCTACCAAAATTTTCCCGATTCCCCCTCAATTTCACCTGCCCCCCCCCCCCCCCCCCCCCCTCTTTCATACATTATGAACGCAGCCTAATTTAAGTTATTTACACGAGTGAAGTTCGCTGGCTGGCAACACGCACCATTTTTATGATGTTAATATATGTTGAATGTTTGGAAATGTTCTGCATCTATATGAGGACAGTTTAGCTGGTTCAAAGTCACGCTGAAGATCTTGCAAAAGCATATATCAATCGCAAAAATGTGAGATTGGAGCCGGTTTAGTTCACATACTTTTTACCGACAAAGCATGCTTTGTGTCACGCAATAGAATGAGTTAAAAACGTATGTAATAAAATATGTCAATATATCGCAATTGAAATGTGTTGGATATTACTATGACGTCTTTTTCTTGGTTTGATCCCATAGTTTTAGCAAAATTTAGCGATGGAATGATTGCAATTAAAATTATAGTCACGTCGGTGGAGGTAACGCAACAAGCTGTTTACGGTTGAAATATCGCGAAATAGAGATCGTAAAAAGACCTCAACGGAAAGCTAAAAATGATTTGCCCAGAGATTTTTCTTTTGAATCTGATAGAAATACATTAGATAATCCTCTGGGTGTAGGTTTTGAATAATTTGGTATCTCCGCACATAGTTTTTATAAGCAGTATTTTAAGGCCTTAATTTGCATTTTTAGACTTTGGAAAAAGTGTACACGGTAGAAAAATTATTACAAATTTTAAATCGCCTAATATTCTAGAATAAATACAACGAAAAGCAAGAGGAATACGTATTCCTTCGGTAAAAAGTACCAACCGAAAAAATTGTTAAGTAGTTTAGCTGTAGGATGCGCTTATTTTTGTACTAAATTCCTTGACCTCGTCGGTCATTTTCCCCCTGCATTTGGGCGAAATCTATTTTCGTAAATTTCATGGGGATTTTTTTTTTTTTCAAAAGTAACAACACCTCGATTTATTTTACACTAAGGGCTATCTAAAAACAAAATATGAGCGAAATCGATTTTTTGACTTGTGCCACGAAATTTCGATTTTGGTCGATCCTTACAGACAGTCGCTCTTAATAAGGCTTGTGACTGGTCTTGCTGTATCTTTTGTAAAGCTTTTGGTAACAAACTGAAAGGTGGAAATAAATACACATATTTATTATTCCAACTTTGGCAGAATGCATCTATTGCTGCAGCTTCAGGATCAGCACGCCTACGTACAAATGGCTTAAACTGATAATTGTTCCTTGAAGCAAACAGATCTATTTCTGGTTTTCCCCAAAGATCTACTAATTTTTGGAAAATGCATGGGTTAAGTTGCCATTCAGTCCTATCTAAAAATTTTCTACTCAATCGATCCGCCGTTTCATTTTCAATTCCAGGAATATGTGTTGCACTTATCCATATATTTCTGGCCATGCACCACAACCAGATTTCCCGTGCTACTTGGTTACACATTAGTGAGTGTGTACCCCCCATATTGTTAAGATATGTTATTGCTGTTACATTATCCAATTGCAAATGGATGTGCACGTTAGTTTCATTTTGACATAAGGACTGTAAACCAAGTTTTGCAGCTTCTAGCTCCAAACAATTTATGTGCTTGCTTTGTTCATGTTCAAGCAATCTGCCCCCTGCCAATTCCCTTTCCTGTCTATGAGCACGCCATCCTTCAAGTGATGCATCAGCAGTTAGAGTAAAAACAGGGTTGGCTTGACATATTTTCTTAGTAAATTGTTTGTAGCTTCCTAACCACCACTTAAAACTTTTCTGGCAAGTTCTTAAATTTGCATATAAGCTTGAAAATCACCTCTATTAACTCTTAATGCATCAATTTTCTCAATTTCAAGATGTTTAAAAAATCAGTGGTCCAAATTCCACCCCAATTGAACAGGAGACTAGAGTGCCAATTAGTTAGGCAACCTGATGTATTGAGATTTCTTCTTTGAGCAGAATATTTTGGCACAAATCCTGATGTTGTTAATTTTTTCTTCAGTTAGACTTATTGTCATGTTAACTGAATTCAAGATAAAACCCAAATGCTCGAGTATTTGAGTTGGGGTTGTTATAGATTTCCCTTCCGAAATCTGGAAACCAAGGTCTTTAAATAAACTATATGCCTCTTCTACATTTCTCAAACACTGATCATATGATTCCCCTGCAAGGAAACTACATCATCTAAATAACCCCTGGAAATATATCCTCTGCCTCGCAGAGTAGAATACACTAGTTTCAAAAGTTTGGTGAATATTCTTGGTGCCGAGCAAAGGCCATTTGGCAAAGTGACATACTTATACAATTGATCTTTAACCTGAGTAGTATAGGGAATGGGGGTTCCAGCGCAATCTCAACACGGGCAAGACCCGTGTCAAAAATCCACCTACGGACAATCCCCACTCCAAGTGTGGTTGGGGGCAACAGCGCAAATATGTTAGTCTATATATGGAGTGCGAAGAATGTAAAGAGTTTGTTTATGATTTCTGTGTAAAGTGCTTGAAACCCAAGTTTGTACCTACTAAACCAAATAAGTATATTTGTTGTGACAAGAAAATGCAAATAGAAGACGACACGTCAGCACAGTGTTACGAGTGTGGTAAGAATATTCGTAATGCCGTACCAAATGCTACCAAAGAGCAGTATTACGCTAATGGAGGCCGTAAGAAGACCCCATACAAAAGAATAAAATACTTCAGAGACTGGATGAGTCACATTCAAGGTCATCGGCCGGTATATTTAGACGACGAAGTAATGGAAAGAATTATAAACCACTTAGAAGAGCCAACCCCGCAAAGTCTACGGAAAACGCTGAAAAAATTAAAACTAGGGAAATATTACAAAGCTATTCCCTATCTTTTGTCTGAAATTACCGGTAAGTCTATTCCCGAGGTTTCTGATATGAGCAGAGCCGAGTGGATGTTTTGTCGGCTGGATAAGGATATTCCTTATTACCCTGACGTAATTTACGAAATATTTTACGAAATAGACCCCAACCACCCCCTGTTAGGATGGATTCCGAGGCGACAATAACATATTACACGTAATTCATACGATGAATTTATATTACGCGTAATAATTTGCCAAATAAGGTCATGCAAATAATTTATATTACGCGTAATAATTCGCCAAATAATTCATATTACGCGTAATAATTCACTGAATTTATATTACGCGTAATAATTCACTGAATTTATATTACGCATAATTTCCAGACTGTCGTTCAATATGCAAATGAAATCCTGTCTCGCTTTTTTCAAAGCAGATGTTTACTGAGCAAGCTTTCTTTGAAGCTCTTCTTTTGCCTCCTGGTAGATCTTTTTGCGAGATTCCTCGGAAAGATCTTTTACGACTGTTTTTTTATTTCTTATATCCGACTTTAATTTCTCGTACTTTTCCTCTTCAGCTAAGATAAGCGAGAATTCTACGTCGTCTATCTTTCTGTCGCGCAAAGCCTTTGAGACAAGGTCAGTGATCGTATTTACTTTAGCCCTTGACAGAGCTATTGTCGTGTCATGCTTGGATATTTTGCTTGACAACTGTTTCATAATACCCGTAGCAACAGCCGAGATAATACCACAGGCTGCCCCAACGCCGGCCAAAGGAACGCCAACGACTATTCCAGGTCCAGTAAGCGAAGTAGCAACGCCGGTGCCTGTTAACGCCACGGACATGGATCCTGAGGTTATCGCAATCTTATGTAGCGTACTCCGGGCTCTGACGTACTTTTTTCGGACTTTTTCGTAGTGTTTTGCTTGTCCTTCCAAGTAAGCCAAGATTAAGTTCGCTTTATTCAGACGAAAGTTTTCGGCGTTTAGTTCGTTAGGTGTAGTATAGGGAACATCTGGGTACAACTGAGGTGCTGATGGTATAACATCCATTATATATACTAATGTACGACGCTTTTGGAAATAACGTAGAGGAGCAGCCACATCACGATAATCGGGATTACTGGAACTGGAGGGCCTTTAGGAAGATGTTTCCGCACGCGGATGCTAGTAAGTTCGAAAGAAGGCCCGATGGTATTTACTATAACGGCTCCAGAATGTACAGTAATGAGGATTTGAAACCTACGCTGGTTAATCAGATAGACGATCAACTGAAGAATTCTGGTTATGTTGAACATAAGCCTAAGCCAACATATGTTGAACATAAGCCCGTGCAAGGTTGGTCAAAGGAATTATTGCTGGGTACCAGTACTTATCCGATACCCGCAGTTTCATTTGATAAACACCCAAGCTTGGACCTAACGCTGAACATGCGGATCTCTAACAAGCATTCCTTTCCGTTAAAGGTGCGAGATATCTTCAAAAACGTACCCATTGTTCATACCACCGCTAAGGAATCTCATGAATGGTTAAGTGGTCCTAACATGCGTTATTGGCCGCAGCAACTAAACTTTGCAGTTTGGTGTGCCACTAGCGGCTGTGGGGTAAGCGCAAACTTGATGAAGAATTCGATATTTATGTTTCACTTTCACTTCACGGTTAGAAGAATACTGCATGAGATGGGCGTTACTGCATTACCGGGAGATGCTGCGTTTTATCCTAGAGATAACAAATACGACGTTCCAGCCTATAACAGGCTTTGTAAGGAGTTCGGTGTTGTAGGGAAGGATTTTAGATGCACTACCGGTGCTAACAATGGTTTGGGGCATATTTGGGCTTATTGGGGGATTGGTGGACACGAGCTAAGTGATAAGGAAGTTCATGCGTTGAATCTACGATGGAACACTGGGTATCACAAAGAAACTCACGACAGTAGCACCTTCTTTGAACCAAACGCTAAGACCACTAAGGAAGTTAGAGACGGACCTTTGTTCAAAGACGAGGGCGGTAAGTATGCAGGGGCTAATCCACTGATTATCAAAATTACCAACGACGAGCAAACAAAGCAATATCTTAATTTCATACCCCCAGAAGGTAAAGGACTAACCAAAGCCGGCCTTGCCCGTTTAAACCGCAGCATAGAAGCTTACGTGTATTCTATCCTTGGAGCTCAGGTAAACACCCGATCCAGCATAATCGGAAATACTGGCGCCGCAGAAGAAACGCGAGCCGAAGCCTTGATCTTATTCGAAAGTTCAATCTTGGAGGGCGACATTAGCAAGGGCGTACAGCGTTACCAACTAGCCATACAAAATTCTAAGGCGAGGTTGGACTATGCAGTAGCCCCGGGTTGTTGGTTAATGCCTAGTAATTTATCTATAAATACTGGTTCTGTAGTAGGATACAACAACAAACTTCAACGAGCTACTAAGGATATGAAGTTTGGGGTGAATGACGTGAACTCTGACACTCTTAGGAACATTCCTCACTTCGTAGAGAAGCCAAAAAAGTCACACGAAACGAAGCTACCCGTAGTTAAGAAACCATCAAAGAAGGTCCTACCTGCGATACCTGAGGAATATGACCATAACTTACTAAAGGCCGGCTTAGCAGCTGCAAGCATTGGTCTGAGCTATTATATATGGCGATGAACAACCCCTACGTAGCTGGAGTAGATTGCGTCTATACGACTTACACAGGCGAGAAAAAATACAACCAGGCATCTTGGGTGGACGTCACCGGGATGTCTGTGGATCTGAACTACTCAGGAAAGAAATTGATATTATGCAGCATTTCTTTGGGGGCCGTTAGCAGTGCGAATGTAGGATTTCGTTTCTGTGACGACAATGGAGTATTACAGCCCATGCGCGCGAAGACAAACAACAGGGAGCCTACGCATTTCTCAGTAGAGCCGTCAACGAATAGCTCTGAGAATCTTTCCGTTTGGACTTTCCACATGGTTGCTGATTGCCACGGAAAGGTAAAGCTGCAGATAAGAGTAGATGACACCGGGAGTGTTTGCATAAATAGCATAGAAAATCAAAGGAATACTGTCTATAACCACATGACCATCAGCACTTTGACGGTAATGAGCCTCTAGAAGGGAACTTGTTCCCTGTAATATATGAATCCATACGTGAGGGAAACGCGTTATACCCACCGCTTAGATGAAGAGGGATATGACAACGGCGCTTGGCATGACGTTGGACTGTGGGTTGAGGTTGGGGGCACTGCATTGGTCATTTGCACTATTAGCATTAATGCAAATACGCATGCGAATGTGGGGTTTAGGCTTATCGATGAGAATAATAAGCCCCTGCTTCCTTATCGAACTTCAACGAACACCAGGAAAGTTACCCATTTTTCGATGGAGCCCTACACTAGGTCCACTGAAGACCTAACGCCAGTAACTTTTCATATGCTAGCCAATTGTAAATATGCTAAGTTGCAAGTCACTTCTGATGACGGCAAGTTTGGGATAAATCGCATAGGTCGCAGGCCCGCTAATGCAGCCTGGAGTCATAAGCCCATTTCTACCATGAGTGTGTTGCCGTTGGTTCCAAATTACCAGGGCGGTGCTAATACCGTCTTTCATTATCCTCAAAGCAGGACACCGTCCGATGAGAAGATTAAGCCTTCATCTTCTTCAGGAGGACCACCCCAATAGCTACGACTAATATCCAGATGTTATTCCCTACAAACTTCAACAGTTCGCCGCCGGCCCTAAGTGCCAAGGAAACAACCGAACCCAGCAGCCCAGGAAGACCGGCTGCCATCTTTTTCCCCAAGTCCGTTAGTCCCTTACCTAACTTGCTTACGCCTGCACCTGTAGCCTTAAGCGCGGATAGGATAACTCCTACTACGCTTGAAATAGCGACCGCAAACGCCAGCGGAACGCCATACTTCAAAAGGGCTCTTTTTACCTTTTCCTTGGCGGTAAGCCCCAATTCTCTTTCCAGGTTTTCCTTTTGCGCCTGTAATTCCGCAACTTCCACCTGAAGAGTTTCTAGTTTTCTTTGAGCTGCCTCCCTTTCCTCTTCAGTACGAGCCTGGTCATTGATTATTTCCTGCTGCCGCTCTATTTGCCCCTCCAGGTCTTCGATGGCCCGATCTCTTTGCCGGATTTGCTCCTCTTTAGTGTTGATTTCGGCAACCAACTGCCGCCGTTCCTCTAAAGAACCCTCTATGGTGGTACGTAAGTTCTTAGCTTCTTCCTTGCTTATGTCTAGGTCTTGCAGGGCAAGTTCGAAGGCGTGTCGGGTTTGGTCTCTTTCACGTAAGGCATTTCCTTCTCGTTCTCTCATTTCCGTTATTCTTTGGTTTTTATCATCAAGTTCTCTCTTTCGAGCATCAAGGAGTAGTCGGGTTTGCCGCATGTAATCTGCTTCCCTTTCCTCCATCGCCTGCTTTAGCTCTTCTACTTCCCTTATCGCCTCAAGGCCTTTTTGTTGCCGCTGCATTAGGGTCTTAACTCTTTCGACGGCTTCGTCAATATTCTCACTATTTTCTCTCATTCTTTCGGGTAAGTTGGGTTCTCCTAATGCCTTTCTAAGGGTTGAAGGAATATTTTTATCTGCGTAGTATTTACCATTTATGTCCCTGATGACGTATGGATGAGCATTAGACCTATTTAACCTTGCTACTATGACTTCCCTGCCCCATTCGTTATCCGCGTCAAACATTACTTGGACTTTGTTTGGATCCCAGTTTGGGAATTCTTCCTTGATCCTATCAAAGTCGTCCGGGGTTTCTTCCATGGATTCGTCCATTTGCTCCTGAACCCTGCTAAGCCATGCAGCGCCGGGGGCTTCAGGAATGTCGCCGCCTGGGCCTACTACGTAATCCATTTACAAAAATTCTGGAACGGTTTTGTATGGATTTTTTCGTGTGAACATACGATTTAATGTGGCCTTGACCCTCCTCCACCTACTACCAAACTTGTCTCTTAAGGCTGCGTCGTAGATCAGGGGGTCGGTTTCCGCGCCTTTAGTCCATGCGTTGTATTCGTCGTCGTTAATATCTGCTTGACCTTCCTCAGTAAGGGGGTCAAAATCCGTTCCTTCTACTTCCATTATATATGATAAGCTCAAAGTTAAACCCCAACGTATTACCTAAGCAGGTTGGCGGACTGAAAGCAGAACGCACCTTTCACCGGGTTACATTCACGCCTTCTAGCGCTAAGCCAGGGGAAACCCTGTACGTAGGCGTGCCCCGCCTAACGGATAACCTAGTGTTAGTTCCTGGTACCTTGGCGTTAAGGTTTGACCTAGCAATACAACCAAGCACTGCGGACGCGCGTCACGTTGTCAACGACCTTGGCCGCAACATTGTCTCAAAGATGCGGGTGAAGTTCGCAGGGGAATCCCTCTTGGACTTAAATAGGTACGATCTGTATACCACGTACAAAGACTTATGGTTGACTGCATTTGACCGCGCGCAAAGGATAGAGCAGGGAATCGCCAGTGATGCTATACGCAAGGTAAGAAGCGCAACCTCTGGCGCCTCGGGAGAAGACGAAATAAAGACGGCTTATGGTACTAAATATGTCGTTCCTTTGGACTTTGAAGTTATTACGAACCACGGCGCATACTACCCAAGGCAGCTAAGCGAGCTGCAGTTCGAAGTAACCCTAGCAGACACTACGAACATCCTACAGGGAAAAGATGTAAGTTCCTCAGCCGTCCACCCATACTCCGTTACTAACTTAGAGCTGCAGTATGAAACGGTATACAGCGAAGACTTAGCACGTAGCGCCGGTATGGAATACAGCTCCGGGAAGGCTTTCCTTTACGATCACGTCGTGATGTACAAGACCTTTAGCTTCACGAACAACGTCGAAGAGGTCATCAACCAAAGCATTAACCTACCCAGACGCAGCCTTACAGGGATAATGTTGCTGTTCGCAAAGACATACACGGCAGGATTGCGTGACTCCGAGGCGTTCTTTAATCCTAACATCACTAACGTAGGCGTTAGCATTAACGGAGTGCCTAATAAGGTTTACTCACAAGGGATAAAGCCCGCGGATATGTACCGGGAAGTCGCACGTAAGTTTGGCGACCAAATTAGCCCCGAGGAATTCTTTAAGGATAAGTATGCGCTGTGGATCGACATGCGCACGACGAACGACGAAGACCTACATGGACAGGGATTGCGGCTGGTAAATACCCAGGACGGTATTACGTTGGAGATCAAGCGCACCAAAGACGCCAGCGACACTACTAAGATCAACGCATATATCTTCGTAGTCTCAGACGCGCAACTGAGTGTAGAAATGAATCAGCTAAAAAGCGTTGCCTACTAGACTCGAGTTCCTTGAGCCAAGGATAAAGAATATTCCTTACATATATAATGCTTCGCGTATTTGAAAACGACGACACCAAACTGCAATGCCTAGTGCAAGGCGACCAATTGTATTTCAAAGCAAAGGAGGTGGCTGCGGCGTTAGATTACGAGAACACCAAGAAGGCCATCAGGGATCATGTCTCCGAAAAATACCAGAAAAGATGGGTTGACATGCAAGGGGTCCCAAACCGTTCCCCTTCTACTATCCACCCACAATCCGTGTTCATTTCGGAACCTGGGTTGTATGAGTTGATATTTAGCTCCAAGCTACCTAAAGCAGTGGAGCTGCGTAGCTGGGTCTTCGAGGAAGTCCTACCTGCGCTTAGAAAGAATGGTAACTACGAGCTGGAGAAGCGCTTCAATAGCCCAAATAAGATGAAGTTTAAAATAGAGACCGAGTCTGACCTACATAATCGGGTCGTATACAACGTTCGCAGGTTCTACCCATATGCAATCATAGTCCCTGGCTTAGGAGAACTGCAAGACACCTCAAATAAGCGCATTAAATGCTGGCAGAAGGGCTACCAGGCAGGGCAACCCGACCTGTTGATTCTCAACAGTCATAAAAAATATAATGGGCTGTGCATCGAACTGAAAACACCTAAAGGCAACGGAGTCCTGTCCGACAAACAAAAGGTGATGTTAGAAAGATTCGAAGAGAATGGTTACCTGACCATCGTAAGCAATGATTACGATATGCTGACCAGGGAAATAGCCGAGTACATGGCCGACGTACGTACCCCTTGTCCTTGGTGCGTAAAGGCCTTCAAAGGCCCCAACACCTTAAGCACGCACCTTAAGATATTCCATAGGTATAATGATTCTTAAACAAACATACTGGCGAGATCTGCTGCAAGGCGTTTCATACCGAATAAAAAACTACGTCGCATTCGAAGACATCGACCGTTTGAGGTTGGTCTTAGAACGCGACGGTCAGGAATACAGCCTTTGGGCGCCTGACTGCGTGAGATACATACTGCAGGGTGAAGAATATACACACCTACGCAGTCATGGTAAGGTAAACGGCCGATGGAAGTTTGACATCGAACGTCGAGCGGAGGATAATCCGTTGTGCGACTAATCCTCTTCATGGGCGGATAAGTAGTCATCTGCTGTGTCTGCCCTCATTTTTTCCGCCATTTCATACGCTGATAAGGTAATAGTCACACCTCCTAGGAACGCTGCGATGTAAGGTAACATTATACCTTAAGTAGATTCCACTCTTTTCTTACCAACAGATAATGATCTAAGGGCTTAGGGCCATCGTAAAGGCAGCACCAAATATGTTGGCCGCTACGTATACAGCCACATCGGTCGCAGATGCCATCCCAGTGTTCCCTATTCTCCCACCTTACACCCTCATAGTCGTCGAAGCATACGAAGTCTTCGTCGATCTCCTTCTTACGTCGCGTGAACACCCGGCCGGTTTCAAGGGGGCAACATCGCTCTGCTAAATCGCCGTGGGTCTCGCAGACCACATCTGTGAGGTCATAGCGACGGCAGCGGTACTTATGCCAGTTTTCTTCGAAGAGGGGTTCATCGCATCGGCGGCAATGACCTTTAAGGCAGACTCTATGCTCGCGGTGATATCGTAGGGCCTGTACTGTGGACAGTTCCTTACCGCAGTCACCGCAAACAGTGCTGATGGTCTTCTGACAGACTTTCTTGGAAAGATGGTATTGCAGTCGCTGCTTGCTACTAAAAGCTCTATCACATTGCACGCACTTCATTATATATACCTTATTTTTTATTGTTAAATTGTTAAACCCTGTAAGAGGGTTTTAGGATAGGGTCTATTATTTCTTGTTATTTTGTTAAGCCCCCATTAAAAGATGAGGTATCATTCTTTCTCATTGTTGAAGCCAGCAAAAAGATAATCATGTTAACCATTCTTCGATTACGATGATTTAACAAAATAACAATAAAAAATAGGTCCTTACTTGAGACCTCTTTGCAGCATTTAACAAAATAACAATAAAAAAGAAAGACCTATGCTAATTCCTCTTGCTGGGGCTTAGTAAGATCTTCTTTGCGACCTCTTACTCTTCTCGAACGTCGTCTAAAGTCCTTTGTGCTTTAGTATCCGCGGGACACCAATGTCCAACGAAGTCTTCTTCAGAGAATACCTTATTACAGTGACAGCAGCTGTGTTTCTTACGAGGCGTCGGAGGGGTAACGATGATGCAGTCAGCAGGTAGTTCGCACGTAATGCAGTCCATATATCTATGGGGGATATCGAATGAAGTCCTTAATGGACTCCTTAGCCCAGCCCGCCATTGTCAAAAGCGCGCCAAACCGTTCTGCACGCTTCAGACCACACATTTCATCGTACAATTCCTGTACGCGCTCTTTTAACCGGTCTATCTCTTCCCTTTGCATTTCTATGGTGTCTCTTTTATCCTTTGCGTCGGCGGTAATCCTTCTTACTGCTTCCACTGGTTCCATCTATATATGAACCCAGATCACATGCCTTGTAACGCTCTGATAGTAGGACCCACCGGCTGCGGAAAGACCCAGTTCATCGTGGAGCAGCTATTAGGATCCTTTAGATACCGCTTTGACTACATCGTGCTATTATGCCCCACCTACGTGAACAACCGCACCTGGGAAGGCATAGGAGTGAAAGATGACGACTTCTTCGTAGATATCTTAGACCCTAACGAGTTATCCAGCCATTTGAAGTTCTGGCATAAGCAATTCCCTAAAGATACGCAGACTTTACTCATACTGGATGACATTGCCTGTGGGGACGACGTAAAAAAGCGCACCTCCGAATTAGTGAAGCTCGCCTTCAGCGGCAGACATGACAATATCAGCGTTTGGTTGCTTTCCCAGCAGCTTACCAGTGTCTCTAAACCCTTCAGGGAAAACATAGGCTCCCTGGTCGTATTTTATACTCCAAGTAAGTCTGACCTGGAAACCATCTTAAGCGACTACGGTGGTGAGATAAGCAAGGAACAGTTGCACGAATACATGCGGCATTTAAAAACGCATCAACATTCCAAGATGATCTTCTCTTTGAGGTTTCCGTATGACGTTTACATATATGGAGATTGAGCAGCTGATAGATGAAGTCCCCACACAGTTAGACGAAAGTAACCTTAAGGAACAACTTAACATCCTTGTTTCCTCGGGGAAGTGTAAGGAAATGATAGGCAAGGAACTTACCCATGAGCAGGTTAATAAGCTGTCGGAAGAGGAAGTCAAGAAGTTCCATAAGAGGTATGAGGCTGCCCTTGCAAGTAAGACCACGGACGCCGTAGCATACTCAGCCATTAAGTTCGCGACTAAATTGCTTGGACTTGCGCTGCCCATAGACGACGTGGAGCAACTACAGAAGGACATAAGAGATGACTATGTCATATCCCAAGAACTTAAGATAACCTGTGGGTGGTTGTCTTTGAAGTGCGGTAAGTTAATGGCAGTCGCCTCTGCGGCTTTGCACGTAGCTCAGCATGTCGACTTGAAGGAGGTACTAGGTTCCTTCGGAACATCTTGGAAGGACTTCAAGAAGGACAGAGAAGTCGAAAAGGTCTTCCAGGCGGCACTTGCTGAGGTACCTGATCAAGTCGCCTCAAGTACCTAGTCAAGTACTTAGTCAAGTCGTTGTCAAGTCACCTCAAGTACTTAGTCAAGTCGTTGTCAAGTCACCTCAAGTACTTAGTCAAGTCGTCCTTAAGTCATTCTCAAGTACTTAGTCAAGTCGTTGTCAAGTCATTGCCAAGTCATTGTCAAGTCGTCATCAAGTTACTTGTCAAGTCCTTCAAGTCCCTTAATATAAGATGAGTGACACCGAAGAACAACCACCCGTAGAAGATACCAAGATTACCAAGGCTAAATCTCCAGGCAGAGTCGCTGCCGGAAAGAAGCTCGCGGAGATGAACAGGAAGAACAAAGCAAAGAAAGAAGAAAAGGTGGAGGAAGAGGAATCCTTCATTAATCCTGGGTACGTCATTGGCGCGTTAGGAGTCGCTATAGCAGCAGGCAGCCTTTACTTACAATGGCGGGCTACGAAGCCAAAAGTAAAGTGGGAGGCCGCAACATATCACGCACCTGTAGAGACGAAAAAGAGTAAGATCCCTGAAATGGAATAATCTCATCACCACGTACCGTGGCGACCTAGATTTTCCTTCTCGCTTTGTAATATAATGTCGACCGCGTTGTTGAAAACTGTTGAAGAAGCAGCTATCATTACTTCCATCGTTGCGGGTATTGGTTGGGTAGGTAAGAAAGTGCTCAAAGAAGACTTTACTGAAGACCCAAGCAAGAGCTTCGCTAATTTTGCTAAGATGACCGCTGCCGTATGCGGGGCTATCATGGTAAAGGATTACCTACGGAAGGAAAAGTACCTGCCTAATATATAATGGTTAGCTTAGTCGCAGGTGGAGTTATTGCAGCTTTAGCATTTACAGGGGCTAATTATGGTGGTAGATATCTGGATAAATTAGTTAGCGGTGATAAAAACGCAGAATCTAACGCCGAAAGAAAAAGGCACGACTTAGCGCTGGAGAAATATCAGCGGGACGTGGCGGCTTGGAATAAAAAAAGACAAGCCTACAGGGATTGGTTGGATAAGAATTACCAAGACAAGATGCAGGCGGATACGAACTTCGAAAACACAGACTACGCCTTCAAACTTTATTCGCAGGCGCACCCAACAGTGGTGTTAAAGAAGCCTGACTTTAAGAATTACTACCAGCCTTCTAAGAAACAAAAAAATAGTGAGTTGGTCTTCGTAGGAGTCGCAGGGCTGGCAGGAGGCGTGGCCTTGGCGTATCTAATATAATGATCGTCTTTTTGGAAAGCGACAAGAATGACTTTACCACTTATCTGAATCCTCCCATCCGCGCGGAAAGGGTTCGGTTGGTTAGTTGCTCTTTGTACAATTCTTGGTATAATTTAATTGATGGCTTTGTCGTTGACAATGCCGCCAAACCAAAAATACCAGATTCCCATTACACCCCAATAACACTGGCTAAGGAGCTAGCAAAGCATGGATATACTCTTACCACAGGATTACCCCATGAAATGACATTCAAGAAAAATAATGGGAGCGCTAATTTGAAGGACAGTCCATTGGTAGAACTCCTGGGCCTTACTAGTACCACGATAAATAGCGGCAGTACATATGATGTGAAATGGAAAGTCGCATCCTCTTATGAAGTCTATTGCGACTTGGTCCATAGTTACAACAATGGAGAAAAGTCTTCTCTTATGTCCAAGTTTCTGCCCCAAGGTAATCCATTTGACCCAGTGGAATACACTCCCATTTCTTTGAGCTATGACTTATCTAATTTGGTAGAAAGCATAAACATCACCATCAAAGTGGACGGAAAGACGGTGGATTTTAACGGACGCAAGATCAATCTTGTTTTGGAATTCATATAATGGGCCGCGTAGAGGACAAACTCAAAAGGATTTACTATGGGCCTGAAGGCTATTGGAAAGGAGCGTCGGCCATCAAGAAACTTGCAGCCGCGGCCAGGGTATCAGAAGAAATGGCTAAGAACTGGTTAAAAAAACAAACCCTCTGGCAGGTTTATCTTCCCGTGCCCAAGTACATTCCCAGGCCCAGCTTTACCGTAAATACCCCCAATGAAGTTCATCAGGCGGATTTGCTTTTCTTGCCGCACGACAAAGTGAGAAAGAAGACCTATAGGTACGCTTTGACCGTAGTTGATATCGCAAGCAGATATAAGGACGCCGAACCCATAACCAGCAAGGATTCTGGGGAAGTCGCAGAAGCCCTAGGTAGGATTTATAAGCGCGTCTTGAAATGGCCTAAGCTGCTGCAAGTGGATGCGGGAACAGAGTTTATGGGCGTGGTTACTAAGACCCTGAAAGACCACAGCACTAAGATTAGGAGAGCTAAAGCAGAGTACCACAGGGGTCAGAGCATCGTCGAAAGATTCAATAAGACCTTGGCCGAGCGCCTCTTTGGGTACCAGTATTGGAAAGAGCTGGAAGATCCCTCCAAACGCAACAGGGAATGGACCCAGAGGCTCCCCCAGGTCGTCGCGGCTTTGAACAACGAGGCGGCCAGGGCTACAGGAATAAAACCCAGAGATGCCATAAAAAAGAAACACGTGGAACACAAGTCCTACGTCAGAAGTTCGAGGGCGGTCTTCCCCCATGAAAAGAAATTAGGTAATGTCACGGTTCGATATCTCTATGAGCCGGGTGAATTAGAAGGAGGATCCAAAAGAGCTACGGATCCTAATTGGTCTTTGGAAACTTACCAGATCCGAAGTGCGATAGCTAAGAAGGGTCAGCCCATCTTGTATTATCTTCATGATGGTCCCACGCGTGGGTTCGTCAAAGAAGAACTGCTTATCGTGTGATGTCCGAATGCTATCGTATGCACTCCGTCATCACACATCCATCGCTTACCGTCAAATGCAGACAGTGACACCTTCTCCTGCGTGACGTTATGTATCTGATGACCATAGCTGCGCAGGCTGTTCATCTTATGCCGCTGTTCCTTGCGTGTTCGTAATACGTTGAGGTAGGACTCGTGCGTAATGTCCTTCTTAACCACATACTTTTTTACGCCTTTAGCTTTCTTTTCTACGCCGTCTAACTTTAGCACGCTGTACATCTTTGGTTTCAGACCCACGTATTCCACGATGGGTTTTCCTAACATTTCGTCTTTCATCTTCCCAATTACCTTCTTATTCTTCGCAGAGTAAAGGAAGTGCTCCTTCGGGTAACCGCTGGTGTCGTACTCGTCTATGTCGGGGAGGCAGTCTTTGTAAACGTCTTCCGTTTGCACTTCTAGAATTAGGGAGTCGGTGTCTGTGTACAGGAGGCGACAGCGGTCTCCGTACTTTGGCTTAAGCTTATCGTAGTAGAACTCGTACATAAGCAGCTTCGATAGATCCAGCACCGTAAAGCCTGTGTAAACGGGCTTGTTTAGTAAGAGGTTTGCCCTTTTCATGTGAATCACGTAGAAGTTCAGCATTTCTACGTATCTAACGAAGCCTGGCTGTGACACGTATGCTTCTGCTTCCTCTTTGGTGCTGACTATTTTTACGCTTACGCGCTTGCGGATGTTCTCCATTGTCTTTCCGAACACGCTGTTGTTCATCAGTTTGAAGAGGTTTTTCTCGAAGTCATTTTTCGCTGCGGTACGCTTTTGCGTGTTAAAGTCAATGTAGGGGCGCATCCAGGGTTCCTGCGTGAATTTTAGGACTCTGTGGATCTTCTCTACGCGCATTCCGTGTCGCACGTAGAACTGCAGGTTGCGGTAATGTACCACATACTTCTTCTTATCCATCAGGTTCATAGTTAGTTTCCTGTACGGTTTGTAACCAGGGCACATTTGCTTTTGCAGCGGACTTAGCTGCTTAAATGGTATCTCTATCGCTTCTGGTGCTAAGGGGAACTCATTGTGTTCGTCGTGCAGGTGCTCTGGGTACTCCAGATCCACTTCTAAGACGTAACCCTTGTCTTCCTCCTTTCCTACCTGCATGTAGAAGTCTATCGGCTTCACTGGATCCCATTCGAAGTCTCTCACAGGTAGGTACTGTGACATTGCCCAACCATAAAGGTTATTCGCATCCAGGTAGTAAATGTATGTGGTTGGTTTCTCTGGGTCGTGCTCTACTAAGGGGTTGTTTGCGCGGGCGTAACGTCGGCTGGGTCCGCATACGCCACCACGAATACCGTCTTCCATAAACCGATACATGTCGTACTCCGTTAGGAGATCCAACTGCGCATTTGTCTTCTTTAACAAAGCACTCCAGCTGAGCCCAGGAGCCGTGTAGAAATTAGCGGGATCCAATCCGTAATATTCCATAGCCATCTTTCTGAAGCTTTGGAAAACATCTGCAAGCAGCACTACGTCAGACCTTAGGTAGATGTCGTGGTAGTCCCCCATGTTCTCACAGGAGTACTTTTCCCACACGTCTAACGCATGCTGGTACTCCTCATCCTTTATACCGGACTCGTTTAGGGTGCTGTAGAAGCGATCTTTGGGTGGTAGGGGTTCTTTGAATCGATCCCAGGAATCCATGTATTCATATGGGTAGACTCCTTTCCTTTCCGCACCATATTGACTGGAAATGGGAAAGTTGGTGTTATACTTTACGAGGTTTGCTAAGGAGTCCGCCATAAACTGCTGCGAATCTAAGAACTTTAGCTTACCCACAGTTACGGACATGTAGCGCTCTTTGTTGTTGGGTATGCATTTGACGTCGGAGCCGTCTGTTCCTTGTAGTAGCAAATGGGAGTCGTAACCGCGGAGGTTGTGAAAGAACACCGGAATCTCCATGTCTGGATTTACTTTGAAGTTTATATTGCATTTCCAATGAGCCGCTCCTCTGTATTTACCAGTGATGTGGCAGTGATCCCTAACCTTATCCACATAGAAATCCTCAACAAATGCTTTGTGACAGTGAATGCAGTGCGTGGAGGGCTTTCCCGGCTTCTCACCTTTCTTAGCATACTTCCCGCATTTAAAATGAGCTTCTCCTAGATACTTTCCATCTTCATCCCACGCTTTCTTGGCTCGTCTTCCAAACTGAAGAAGCGTATGTTGGCAAATGTGGCATTTTTTTGCCTTGTTAAAAGCCTCCTGGTTCTCTTTGGTAAATTCCATCTTCTTTGGACGTCTTAATTGTTCTCTAATCTCCCCCTCCTCTTCTCGCAATGCTTCTAGAAACTCATTAGCTGCGTTCTTACCTCGGTAAATCACAGGAGGGTTTGCTTTACCGTCTGATCTGACTACTATGTAACCAAAGGAGCAGATCTCGTGTAATCCTACCTTATTCGTGGCGCCACGTTTCTGCTCTTCCTTAGTTATCAACGCTTCGAAGTCTGCATATATCACGTAAGGCACTTGCATCTGCTTTTGATGGTCTGCGTATGAAAGCTCTTTGTTGGTGGGCATCTGGATCCGTTGCGCCACTTCTTCGACTCCGCGGCAGATCTCATCGTGTTTCTTTAGGGTATTTAAGGATGTAAATGACAGCAAGCAGCAGTCGCAGAAGTACTTTTTGCCTTTGTGCTTAGTATGTCTGTAGAATAGTCTGCTAATGTGTTTAACCCATGAGTAGTGTCCGCCGTGGTAGAATAAATGTACGCGCTCTCCTTTACTTTTTGACAGAACTAACGGTACTATCGTCTGCTCTCTGACTCCGTAAACGTTAATTGCTAGATCGTTTATTTCCTCAAATATGGGGATGTCTATCAACTGCATGGGAAATTCCACACCATCCCACTCTAAATCATCTGTGGGATACTTACTTGTCCTACAGGGATCCTTCTCTGCTGGATACAGTGCAGACCTGATTGCCCACATAAAGCATCGATTGTCTTCATTCTTCACGTTTACAATAGCCTTCTTCCTTTCTACCCACGTTGGTAGCGGTACGTAACTCCCCCCTCGTATGGGTACGTACCTGGCTATACTTATCTCTATTCCTTCAACCTCCTCTACTGTCCAACCCGATCCTTCTTTCGTGTAGTTAGACAGCGACTCCATTATTGCTTCTAAGGCTTCACTGAGTGACCTATCCAGATTCGTGGATTCTAATATCACTAACGACTTTGATCGCAACATTGCTGTCGTCATTACCTCATCTTTTGACAAACTTACTTCTACCATTATGCTCGCTTTCAGGGCTCCTAATTCTTCTATACCTTTTCGGAGAGTCCTTTTAACCTTCCTTTCTGACTGACGCCAAAACTGTCTAACGTCAATCTCACCGTTACCGGGTATTGACACCGTTTCGAAATTGCTTTGGGATTCCATCTATATAATAGGAAATATTTTATACCTAATACCAAGCACTTTTTAGGTCGTCGTAGTCGTACTCACAGTCCTGACAATGCCAAAACAATTTAACCTTAGTCTCAAACTTCTTACCACATCCACAATCATAACTGCTCATACACTTCGTCTTCATTTTCAAATGCTTTTTCAAATCCGCTTCTTTCTTAAAAGTTCTCTTACATTCTTCGCACTCCATATATAGACTAACATATTTGCGCTGTTGCCCCCAACCACACTTGGAGTGGGGATTGTCCGTAGGTGGATTTTTGACACGGGTCTTGCCCGTGTTGAGATTGCGCTGGAACCCCCATTCCCTATACTACTACCTGAAATTTCAGATATTTTTGAGAATCTTGATGAACTGAGATTGAGTAATATGCATCAGTTAAGTCCAGCGATGCCATAAAACAGTTCCGTTTCATAAGTTTAATACATGACTGAATTGTGTCCATCTTAAAATGGACAGGTGTAATATATTGGTTTAAACTTTTAAGATTTGATATCATATATCATCCGGTATTTCCCGCTCTTTTTCATTCGTAAAAACACTGGGGAAATGAATTCGCCAATTTCATGTTCACATTTTTGTATAACTTCTTTACTAAGCAGCTCCTCTATAAGACCATCAAGGGCTTTTTCTTCGCATTTATTGATTTTTGGCTGTCTCAGTGTAAGCGTTTGCGTAGGTTGTAACATAAAATCAATTTTGTAACCCGCTACAATATTAAGAATAGTTTTATCACATGTGAGTCTTTCCCACGCTTGTTTATGAAATTTCAATTGGCCAGCTGGTAATATGTCTTTTGTAACCATTGTGTTCTTACTTTGCAAATCGGATTTTTCCGATTTGGCTGAACATAATGGTGGATTTCTTACCTGAACTAGTTGACTAACAACATTTGAAGTATTAACATTCACTTCCGAGGCTGATACTGGGCTTGAGTTTTCTGTTTGTAGGTTTTGCTTACACTTCTTTGTCGCCCCGTATAGCCTCTGTTTTGGCCTAAAAAAGGAAATGATTTTCTTTGATCTGTAAATCGGCCACGTTGGCCACTGTAATTATTGCTAGAGCTTTGGCTTTTGATTTTGCAGGACGAGATTTTTGACGTAACTTTGCTCGCTTCTGTTAGGTCTTTCACAGATTTGCCGAGTTCGGTTCCAAACAATAGATCTTCAACAGGATTCTGCTCACTACATAACAGTCGGTATTCTGATTTCATATCAGCTTTGAACAGAGCTCGTCTTCGTATGTCTATTTCGTGCGAAGCGTCGCACAATAATGACAAGCTGTCAGAGAGAGTTGTCATCAATGGCGCCATGTCGGCGCTTTGATTTTCCTTGTCAGTAGATTTTATCACATTAGTCAGCACGTTTGCGACCGCTGTAATTCCCTTTAGCAGAGGTTTTTGTGTTTTTTTGCAGCATAACATCCTCTGTTTTCACCTCTTTCCTTACGGTGTTGAATATCTCGGGGTTGACCCGAACTACTTCTAGTCGTTGACAGTTTGCCGGCGTTGGGTATTTTTCAATAAGCTCTTCCCTCGATTCTTTACTAGCGCCTTTACTTAGGAGCTCCGCTAACAATTCTAACAGATCGGAATCAAAATCCTCTCCATCGTTTGACGGTTTATTCACCATTTTTGCCATGCCTGCTAAAACTGAGTTGACTTTTTTGAGTTATTTCGCAGGAGGTTGTTGGCTTTCCTCGTCGTTATCGTCATGGCTGCCATCTTGATTATTGTCTATGTGATGGTCGCTCTCTCGAGTCTTGGTCATTGAAATTATCATAAGCTGCCTTCATTTCGGCAATTACTGGCGTTATGTTGGTTAGGGAGCCAGTTATAGTGGCTAGCTGTTGTTTAATCTCATTTACCTCGGCTTCTAGCGCATTTGTCGCCAAATTGCTCGTGCCACTACTAGCTTGTGGTTTCTCACCGTTACTAGTATTTTTCACATTTTTCCCCTTTCGGGAAGTTTTCCCTATAGAGATTTTCCCCTTTCAGGTTTCTACATTTGCGTTGTCGTCTTCCTTGTTAATGTTTTTTGGCGTCAATGATGGACTTTCGTCTTGACACAGTGCGTTCACTAGTTCGTATTGTTCCATCGCTGACATGAAACCATATATATATATATATATATATAGCGATATGCAGAAATTCGGATCCTTTTGGATATACATAAAGTATATCAAAAGTATATTAGAAATTATGGGATACCTTCTCTGATATTTTTTCAGAAAGCCCTAGTGATAGACAAACTGAAAAAATATCAGCGATGATATCCCATAATTTCTGATATACTTTTGATATACTTGTATATATGTACAAAAGGATCAGAATTTCTGCATATCGCTGTATGTATATATATATATACATATGTATATGCATATGCATATACATATACATATTATATTATATTATATTATATTATATTATATTATATTATATTATATTATATTATATTATATTATATATATTATATTATATTATATTATATTATATATATATTATATTCACTTATTTATATTATATTCTATTCATAATTATATTATATTATTTATTTATATTATTTCAATGATCTATATTATATTACTTCTTTATCTTCTCTTCTTATCTTTCTTCTCTTATTTCCTCTATATTTCTATTCTTTCTATTCTCTTCTCTGTCTTCTCTTCTCTTCTCTTCTTTCTCTTTCTCTTTCTTCTTCTCTTCTCTTTTTATCTCTCTTTATTCTCTATCTTCTCTCTCTTCTCTTCTCTTCTTCTCTTCTCTTCTCTTCTCTTCCTTCTCTTCTCTTCTACTTCTCTTCTCTCTTCTCTTCCTCTCTTCTCTTCTCTTCTCTTCTCTTCTCTTCTCTCTCTTCTCTTCTCTTCTCTTCTCTTTCTCTTCTCTCTCTTCTCTTCTCTTCTCTCTCTTCTCTCTCTCTTCTGTTCTAATCTCTTCTCTTCTCTTCTCTTCTCTTCTCTTCTCTTCTCTTCTCTTCTCTTCTCTTCTCTTCTCTTCTCTTCTCTTCTCTTCTCTTCTCTTCTCTTCTCTTCTCTTCTCTTCTCTTCTCTTCTCTTCTCTTCTCTTCTCTTCTCTTCTCTTCTCTTCTCTTCTCTTCTCTTCTCTTCTCTTCTCTTCTCTTCTCTTCTCTTCTCTTCTCTTCTCTTCTCTTCTCTTCTCTTCTCTTCTCTTCTCTTCTCTTCTCTTCTCTTCTCTTCTCTTCTCTTCTCTTCTCTTCTCTTCTCTTCTCTTCTCTTCTCTTCTCTTCTCTTCTCTTCTCTTCTCTTCTCTTCTCTTCTCTTCTCTTCTCTTCCTCTTCTCTTCTCTTCTCTTCTCTTCTCTTCTCTTCTCTTCTCTTCTCTTCTCTTCTCTTCTCTTCTCTTCTCTTCTCTTCTCTTCTCTTCTCTTCTCTTCTCTTCTCTTCTCTTCTCTTCTCTTCTCTTCTCTTCTCTTCTCTTCTCTTCTCTTCTCTTCTCTTCTCTTCTCTTCTCTTCTCTTCTCTTCTCTTCTCTTCTCTTCTCTTCTCTTCTCTTCTCTTCTCTTCTCTTCTCTTCTCTTCTCTTCTCTTCTCTTCTCTTCTCTTCTCTTCTCTTCTCTTCTCTTCTCTTCTCTTCTCTTCTCTTCTCTTCTCTTCTCTTCTCTTCTCTTCTCTTCTCTCTCTTCTCTTCTCTTCTCTTCTCTTCTCTTCTCTTCTCTTCTCTTCTCTTCTCTTCTCTTCTCTTCTCTTCTCTTCTCTTCTCTTCTCTTCTCTTCTCTTCTCTTCTCTTCTCTTCTCTTCTCTTCTCTTCTCTTCTCTTCTCTTCTCTTTATCTCTTATCTCTCTTCTCTTACTCTTTCTTCTCTTCTTCTCATCTCTTCTTTTCTTATCTTCACTCATTTCTTCTCTTCTCTTCTTTCTCTTTCTCCTTCTTCTTCTCTTTCTTTCTTCTCTCTCTTCTCTTATGTATTATATTATATTATATTTTATTTTATTTTATTTTATATTAGTTTTGTATATTTCTTAAGGACTAGTTCACGTGCGTATTTTAAACGAGTATGTGAAATGCTCCTAGGCTTTATGTGGATAAATTATTATTATTATTATTATTATTATTATTATTATTATTATTGAGCAAACGTCGAACTTTATATGCAACGAACTTAATTACATCAAAGAATAACCCCTCATTATCACCTGACATGCATTGTTTTTAATGAGTTCGGTGCATGGAAAGCTCGGCGTTTGCCCTAGGCCTTATAGATAATTTACTTCCACGTTGAACGAAATATAGAAGGTTACATGTTACGCCAAATATTCGCCGTTTATTGAGCTTTTCCAGCTAGTAATAATAATTATATAAATTGAACTTATATGTAAGAGTTAATTACCGCGAATGGAGGCAATAAGCCATATACGTGTATAGGCTTATTGTCGACGTTCGAGGTAATAAGTATTTTATTTATCAATTGAGAAGCTTTTCTATTAGATGTTTATATATTTGAATAGCTCATTATAAATGCGATTTCAATATATAGCTATTAACCAGGTTAATAAACTATATTTTGACCTCTCATTTATAATCTTGATAAGTAGTTGCTTGAAGAAGCATAATAAAAAAAAGGACAGCGATAGGAAACATATAGTTTTTACTTCTCAATGATACGAAAACGTCGTGAAGTAAAAACTATGTGTCCTATCGCTGTCCTTTTCGCATTTATAATGAGGGTTATAACAAAAATAAAGCCTTGTGAATAAGAAAGAAAACCGTGTCAATTGATAAATAAAATATATAAGCTCAATTTTTCACCGTTTTTCATCAATGCTTCAGCGGTATGCATTATTGCATATCTTGAATTTTTTCTATTTTTTAAATTTTATTTCGATGCTCATATGGATATGGATGTGGACATGGATGTGGACATAGACATGTACATAGACCGGGACCCGGACCCGCACCGGACATATTAACCTCGCATTTATAATGCGGGTTGTAACAAAAATTATTTCTCAATTGACACGGTTTTCTTTGTTATTCACAAGGCTTTATTTTTGTTATAACCCTCATTATAAATGCGAGGTCAATATATTTAGTAATTATTCGCCGAAGGCGAAGTCGGGTAATATTTACCGACACGCGAGTCTAAGAGCGGCGAGGTAAATATTCTCCATATTCACTGAGCCTGAGGCGAATAATTGTTTTAGCATATGCCAACTTGTGTACAGAGTAACCTTTTTTTTTATATACAATAATTCATTAGAAAACTCATTAATAATTCATGAGGAAAACACAATAGAAATCATGACCATGAAGGTGATTTTTTAATCTGATTCGTCGTCGTAATTTGCATAAACTTTAACTTGGATTTTCTATATCAAACTTGGTTCATTTCGTAAAGAATTCTGTACCATATGAGAACATACATCATGAGTTTTCTAAGCTGTTTAATAAACTCGCAGATCGTGTCTTATCGGGTCTAAAACCGATAACACACTCCTGCTCGTTTTTTAAACAGTACATAAAAACAAACAAACAGAAACTTTCAGTTTTTGTGACAAATTCACGCAAAACTTTTAGCAAACCTTTTAGCAAAACTTATAGGCCATACTTCGTTGCCTTTTTAGTATTGATAGGAATGGCATTTACTTTCATTTTTTCAATTTCCTCATCGGAAATTGTAGCAAAACGATTGCCGGCAGATGCCACTTTGTTGCCGACTCAATATTCCGAGATTCAGAGGTGAATATCGTACAATATTCACCTCCAATTAACCAATGAGCGCGCGCGTTCTTAGGAAGTACACAAGTTGGTATATGCTAAAGTCAGTTATTAACCCGGTTAATAACTATATATAGACTTCGCATTTATAATGAGCAACATTTGATAGAAAACTTCAATTGATAACTAAAATACTTAATTACCTCGAACGTCGGCAATAAGCCTATACATCCTTTATATGGCTTATTGTCTCCGTTCTCGGAAATTAACTCTTACATATACCTATTCATATTTTCCCTTTTAAGTACCAATAAATTGTCGTTGTTGCTAGAACTGATTCAACTTCTTTCACTTTCAGTTCAATACCTTCTAACTTTTCCGTAACATTTGCGAACTGTAATATAACATTTCTGGAACACGTTCAGGTGAAAGTAAATCTCGATTTCACACGTCGTGGGGACTTATACCTAGAGCTGGAGGCACCAAGTGGAACGACATCTCCACTGACTCGTCGGCGAAAGTATGACAACTTAACAGGATTCAAAAACCTGACAAACTGGATTATCACGACCCTTTTTAATTGGGGAGAGAATCCCGTAGGGGAATGGAAGCTTAAAATTGGAAATTTAGATTCAAACTACAAAACTAAGGGTAAGTATATGCATTGCGGGTTTCCATTTGATCTATAAACAGTAGTTATTGGGAACAAGGGGCCATTTTGCTGCGCATGCGCGCCATACCTGAGTTCATGTGTACTCAATCTCGTACCCAGAGCCTGCGTTTCTTCTGGCCTGCAGCGATGAACGAGGGCTCTGGCATAATCCATTTTTTGGCGCATGCTCAATTTTCGAAAAAGAGATATATAACCGATCAAAATAATCATATTAAAAATGAAATCAAAGCAAAAATCAAAGCAAAAATCAAAGTAAAAATCAAAGTAAAGATCATAGGAAAAATTAGAAATCTGGAAAATATTTTTAATTTTAAAGTCTTCGCAAAACATGATTGCAAAGAGCCATGCAAGCAACCTCAAAAATGGCTACTGTTGGTTTTACTGAAGAAATAAGACTATTTGATGCCAGCTTTGCTATAAAGTTTAGTGTTGTGCTATTCTTATTTTATTACGATATCATATGTATAAATCGCCTGCAATGACACTGCGAAAATATTCACCTTTCTTTCATATCATATATTCATAATTTGAGCTTTTCGGCGTTTTTCTCCTTCAAATACTTGTAAAAGTATTGAGAATACCACTGTACTGCAAGCAAAAATGATAATATCTATATGTGTTTATTGTGTTTGATTATGGATCTTTGTACATCAAAGTTGTAAACATTGTTTGCATAGTCATTTATAAATTTGTCAAAACTTTTGTAATTTCAAATGCTCGAGCCGAAATAATGCATATTTTAGTTGTATGTATCCTTACCGGAAAGGGATTCTCAATATCCCAGCAATCGAACAATTTTCTTGGGTATTTAAGAAAGTATCAAATGTAGTATAATGATGTTAATCTGTTTATCTTTATTCTCTAATATTTTTCTGACTTGAGTGACGTGAGAGAAACTACCACACAATTGATTGATACCACACATTTGATGTGATCTTTGTTATCTGTGCTTTCGACCTATCCTGTTTGATTAGTTAGAAAAATTGGGGAAAATAGAGCAATTATTTATTTATCTATGAATAAATTATATGTCTAGAGCTGTTATTCAAAAATCGTTTCTTTGAGATCATTTTTTAGCCGATTTTACATGTAGCTGATTAGTTTCAAATAACTGTGAAAATTATAAGAAAGAAAGAAAGAAATCGAACACCGAGACATCTTGCTACAAGCTAAATGCATGGGTACCCTGTGTTTAGCCTGCATTACTATCTCACAGCACAGCAGTTCGCGCATGGTCATGCAAAATGGCCTCTGTTGTTATTGGGGGATAACCCATGCGGTTTCACAACGGAATTTAGGATTTTAGGTGTGATTTTGAATAAATTTTAAATCTTAAGAAGCACATTAACATATTTGCCAACCAATTCGTATGAAAACTGACAATTTTCATTGAAACACAATAGTCCAGTCAATCTAAGGTTTGAGTTCAAACTAATTGAAATATATTTTTTTCACTGCCTTTATGTCAGGAGAGGTGTCCTAAATAACATACTAAAAATCCTAAAAAATCCTTTCGGTGGAAAATAGAATTAAAGATTTTGATGTCTCATCACAGGGTTCCCAAAACATTAAAAACAACAGCCAAGCTGTTGTACGCTGCCAGTGCAGTGGCAAACCAAATTAATTTCACTTCTATACGACAGAGAGGAGTAACCCAAGTAACATTAAAGATTCCCTAAAATCCCATCGAAGAAACTTTATGAACTTGCGAGTTATATGTTTTGATGTTTTACCTAAGGGCCTCCGCACAATAAAAAGGCCATAAACCTAAAAAAATCGTTAGGAATTTTTTTTTTTTTTTTTCACACTACAAGTCTTTAATATTATTAGTACGTTTTGAAAACTCGGACTTTCATTTTATGTAAAGAAAAATAAAAAACTTTTTTATTTTTTAATTGGGAAGGGGGAAATTAACAGGTAAATGTTCTTTTCATTGGCAAAAACTGCCCATACATTTGGAATATTTGCTCTTTTCGGTCTTTTTTCTCTCTTTCCAAAGCAAAAGGTTGTTCTTAAAAGTAAAGTTATATAGCACAAGTAAACTGCGTGACACAACATCCTAAATGACCCTGTAAATCTTCTGTTCTTCGCGAACTACTGTAGTTAGCGTGTTTTCGCGGCCACGAAACCTAAGAAACCAATAGAGCCGAATGCATAGGCCAACAGATAGTATGAGCTTATAAATTCAGCAAAAATACGGTTCTAAAATTTTAACAATTTTTCCGTGAATAGTTGAATTAACTGAATCCACTTCTGTTTTTTGCCTAGACAGTCATTATTTTGAGAAAAGATCCAAAAACCGTGTTTTTGAGACATAATTTGTATGGGCTCACATGAGGGGGCGTGAGCTTGAAGTCGTAGCTGACCAAATGTTAACAGATTTTTTCTGATGAATAACGTATTGACAGGGCTCCTCAAATTGATATGTTTTCTAGTTGCTTTATCGAAATTTTAATTTGCATTGTTAAAGACATCCTCTTAATTATTCTATATTTTCAAGTGAGAAACGTGTGCCCTCAGGATGTACTTCCACGTAAAAGATATTGCATATGGTCTCAAACGGGACAAAAACAGTTATCTATTAATCATTTTCAGAGATCTAGTTGGGCGCCGCCGAGTTCAAAAAACTTGCCCGAACTCCACACGCAGAACAAATATCTAAGCCATGTCTCTTACATGCAATAATGATTAAATGATTTATAATTCATATAGCGCCATTTCAATATGGGCATAAAGTGTTTACTAGCATGAGAGGTGGTTAGCAATGAGGTCTATGAATGATGAAGTGTGGAGAATGGGTCTGCCGATTTGTAAATGTAATTACAAAGGCAGCTCTTGATCATCAATTACCTTAGGACCATGAACTTAACCAGGATCTTTGCACGAACGTCCGATGCTCAACGAATTGAGCCAACCAGCTGGTGGTAGCATCTCATGTTTGTGCGATCGGATTTGAAGTTGTATCTGATCATCTCTACGAGGGACTCGTGTGCTGGCGGCAGGTGCCAACCGAAAGAAGCTTCCCATCATACAATTCCCATACCCAGTCCACTGGTTGCAGATCTCGATCATCCTTCCACTCCTAAACCTGAAAGAAAGTACACTCTCTTGCTGTTGTGCGCGCTGCAGCTAATGATAGAGGTGGCAGGTTTTCTTACTGTGAAAAACGATAACCCAGAAGCAACTTTGTGACAGAAGCCTGTATACTTTAAGCAAACTAATTGGTCTGCAGATGTTGCAGTGAATTACCAGTGAATTACCCACCCCTGAAAAATCAAAATTGAAGTTTTTAAAACCCTTCAATAATTCTTAAACATTTGTAATTTTAAGATCGGTTCGAAAACCTTCGAAAATCTTATATATATATATATATATATATTTTTTTTTGGCATATTAAATTTTTATGGTGCGAGAACCCTGTGGTAAAACATCAAAATAAGTAACTCGTAATTTCAGGAAGTTCCTTCAATGGTATTTTAGGGAATCTTTAATATGTTACTTGGGTTACTCCTTTGTGTCGTATAGAAGTGAAATTAAATTGGTTTGATTTGTTTTGCCACTGCATTGACAGCAAACACCAGCTTGGCGCATCAATGGCATTTGTTTTTAATGATGTGGAAACCCTGTGGTGATACACCAAAATATTTCATTCAATTTTACAGGATTTTCCAACGAAGGACACCTCTCCTGACATAATAGCAGTGAAACTAATTATATTGCAAGTTTGAACTGGACCCACATAAAGTCATTGATTGACTGGACTACCAGGAATAAGGGAATTATGAGCGTTAATCAAGCCAGTTAGGAGTATGAAATAATATGTTGACCAGAAGAAGACGGTAAAGTTGTATACGGGTTGCTCGTAATATTAAGATAAACTTAAGAGTAGAGCTGTAATCGACCAGAAGTGTGCAAACCTTGCCAGAAGATAGACCTCAGTGACATATTTCATGAAAAAATAGAGAAAGGTTCGAAAGATTTTAATTTTTAGGCGATCGGATATGTTTTTACTTTTGGGCCAAAATAGCATAATTAATGTTTGTTCTCAAGAAAAACATCGAGACTCGAGGGGAAACAAAAGTAACTAATTTCGCGAGGGACCAGACATTAAGTCAAGAGCACATGCAGTAAAACTATGAAACAATATCAAAATTTATACTGACAAACAGTTATATTTAGTGACTAATAGTTGCTATCACCCAACCAGAATACTCCATAACACAAAGAGACCAAAGAGACAAAAAGACAAAGAGACCATTTGTGATTAAAAAGTCAGTAGATATGGAATGACAGTACTGCACCACAGGTGCACCAGTGCCCGCCGGAATTCTACCCAAGCCCCTCTATTTGTCCGTAGGGGGGAAGTGGTCTGTAAGGGACTCGTGTCAGTTATATTTAGCCGGCACGCTACTGAGGTGCCGAGAAATATCAGGCATATTTTATATGCTTTTAAGCAGATCAACTGCCGCACTTAAAAGTGCGGCAGTTGATCTCTGACCGGATCCATGATTTTCAACCAATGTATTGCACCACAGTAATGATGAGGTCATGTCGTCTTCTCGATAACTAATAGGGGAATTCGCTGAATATTGAATCTGCTTTATTCATGGAAAAATCAATTTTATGTCACATTACGCTATCCAAAACTGTAAATTCTACACAACTCTTCTTATTCGGTCACACAAGGTCCTGGCCAGTACGTCAGATTGAATGTGGAAACACGTACTGCGGTTTGCTAGTTACTAGGTTGCCTTTGGCGAACCAGTTCTAAACTACATCGCGTTTCTTCGTGTGTTTGATTTGAACGAAGACAAACTCTTGTTACATCTATTTACATAAATAACATAAACTATCCCAGAGTAGAGTACAAACGCTATAAGTGTGTAACATAAATACCACTAAATACTGTTAAATTATTATTGTTTTCTATTGTTTAATTTGCACTATTTACTACTAAATAGTGCAAAGTGTTGCATACTTTTAGTGTTTGTACTCTATCTGTAGATAATATTTTGCCACCTTATTCTAAACACACAAAAGTCGTACAGTAAAGCTTGTATTATCCATGTTGTACTTTCCTATTCCTATCCTAAAATGATTTTAATCCATGAAATATGATCTTATATTCCAGGTAGGGCGAGCTCATATTTAATTTTGGTTCTTTTTAGAACTCAAATGTTAAACTGACATGTTTCGCGATTAAATATATGAAGTTTAATAAATAGGAAAGGAAAGTGAATTCGAAAGTTGTTGTGGTTGTTTTTTATAATTCGAGCGATTTCTAAGTATCAACAAGTAGATATCAATGTCACTGAAATTTTCCTGTGATGCATAATGTTTTTATAATCTCTACGATTGCTGCAAAAGTTGTTATATCAGGACCAGGGTGTTATGTCAGGGCTCCCACCTATCACTCAGAGATGCGGGCAGAGATGAAAACAACTGAGCAACAAAGACAAACATTATTCGTACAAAATAGATGATTCAACCATAAACTATTACTAGATTTAAGATAAGAAGTCAAGCAAATAAAAGTACACGGGGAAAAGACAACATTTTATATGAACATACTGTATGCGGCTTTTCATAAGGGACTAATCGTTTATTATATCCCAGGGGGTTCGGTGGTTTCTTTGCAAAAAAATGAAATTAAAAAATGAAAGACAAACTGACAGTTGAAATTTAGGATTATTACCTCCCTTCTGTCACTTAGCACTCATAGATAGTTTGTCCTTTTTGGGGGTAAAAATCATTATTTTAGAAGCCATTTTCAACATTTTTGACAAGCAACTCCTCCCAATTCTCTACCCCCCCCCCCCCCCCCCCAACCCTGAGCATAAGTAGCAGGGACTAAGGTAACGGCTGATCAGTGGTTTGAATCCAGGTGTTGAAGTTTGAATCATACTGAAATCTTGTACCAGAACCATGACACAGGATCAACACCATTACCAGCTGTGTCACTGCACTGGCTTCTTACAATTTTAAATGACTGCTGCTTACAAAAATTGGCACGATTCTTGCTCTTCACTTGCAATAAAAGATAATTTTTCTTGTGTTTTTTTGTGCGTCTGTACAGCTTGTCTCTCTTCAGCAATGAGTTATTCTGTATCATAGTGTCTTTTTCAAAAGGAGAGTTTAGAAATGGGACTTTCCATGACCCAAGGAGAAAATTTTGATAAATAAAACGGGTTAAAATATGGCAGAGGATGATTGCCATTATCACCTGTACAGTGTGATAGTAGTCTTGAGAAAATAACCCACCAGCAGAGTCAAAATACAGGTCATACAAAAGGAAGGTATAAATGAAGATCCTCAAAATTGCCATTTTTAACAGTGAGGTTTCAACTATACAAATATGGAGTTCAGTATTTAAATTTCACCTCACTTTGTGGGGTAAATAATGATTGTTATATTATAAATCAAATTTTCAATATTTAAAAAAAATATTCAATGAATGTATTTTTAACAACTTTAAGCAATATTTTTGAAACAATTTTTAATATAATAAATCATGCAATTTTTTCCATATAAAATATTCAATAAATTTATTTTTAGCCACAAAATGAAATGTTTGAAAATATTTTTCAATTAAACTTGATAAATGTCATCAACATTTTTTTGTATAAGCTTAGGTCTTTTTATATAAGTATTTTTTGACAACAATATATAAGATTACTGTAAAAAAATAGAATTTCAGAACAAAAAAATAGAATTTTAACAAAGAAAAAATATGCTTTATCCAAGTCGAGGAAAGGAGGTCAAAGATACTGAATGCAGATATGATTTATGGTCCCTAAAGATAAAGAATAAACCACTTAAATGTTGATTTTGAGACTAAAAAATGCTCAAAAAGTACGACTGGTTTACGAAGGCGAATACGATAAACGAGTTACTGAGTAAATTTTGACACTTAAAAGGATTGATAAGCACAATGCAAAGACAAGGGAAAACGTACTTTAGCTTAGTTAAAAACCCAACAGCTTAGTAGTAAAACGTCCTTGTTTGGGTTTATAAAATGAAGGGAAAGAAGAGAAAAGATTTTTCTAACTACGCGATAACTTTTCTTGCAAGGAAAAAAATGGTGAGAAAACGAAAGGCCCGTAGCTCAAATTATTTATATTTTCAGAGTTTTAGGTCGTTGACATGATAAAAAAAGTATTGAACTAGATAGGTTAATGAGTAATTTTTATGCTTACGTTAAATTAAAGATGAATAAACTTTTAAATCTTTGTTTTGACCGCTTTTCGTTTCAAGATTCCCGCCTTTAAAATTACAATTTTATTGTGACATTTTGGTAGACGCGTCGCGCCAAGATTTGGTTGCTATGTGACGTCACACTGTCATACATGACTGTTTTCAGAATTTTAATAGGAAAACCATTTGAGTCATCTCCTCCCTCCTGTTATAAACATAAAATGTTAGTCTGCGACAAATGTGAACTTGAAGCCTTCGGGTTACGTGAACTTGTATTCCAATTATACGCAAAACACGTAATTTCGATTTGATCCCATCGTCAGATTTTCCCCCTCTTAAGGTAATTCCCTAGCAGCAGTAAGGGGGACTCGCGGCCACCCCCGGAATTACGCGGGTATTACCCCCGCCAAACACCATTGGTCGGCCGCGGGTATTACCCGTAAGGTCGGTCTGGGTATTGCCTGCGTAATTCGATTTGAGAAATGCTCTGCGGATTTTATCGGTGTCCCGCATTACTATGAAGTTTTAGAAGAGTGTATTTTTTTCCCTCGTTTCGGCAACCATTCTCGGCTACCTTTTCTACTCCTACACGGGTATTCCTGGTAGACACATTTATGTGCTATAGAGTATTCTTTTTGTATTCTTTGCGCTGGTAGCAAACCCCAGAAATGTCCGTAGGGAAGTAGGTGGAGGCGAATTGCCTCTCCATAGTAGCAATTCCCAGATTTTGGATAGCTAGGGCCCCAAAACGAGTCCCTCGTAGCAAGGGCGCGGCAAGACACCGCTACCTCTGCATGGGCTTCGAAACACCGCTCTTGGATAGAGAGGAACGATTCGTTCCCCATAGTAGTAGCCCAAAACCTTCGACCCCTATATATAGAAGATGGAAGAGCAAAAGAGTATTTCGACAACATTGCAAGAAATGGGCATACGAGCAAAAAGTAGGCTACTAGCGCATTTGCTGCTGGACAATGCCTGCGACGGAAACCTGTTACCGGACATATCCAAATGCAACTACCTGCGGAACAACGAAGGTACTACGAGTTTGCAGCCGCTATCCGGATTGCCGCCTTTCGTAGACGACGTGTTTGTCTATGGTTTTGTAGCAGAAGAGAATTTGTATGGGAAGAAACTACTTTGCAGGAACGCAAAGACAATAGTGTCGAGAATATCCATTGCGGCCACGGAGACGTTTGGGACGTTCCTGCTAACCAGCATAGTACACACATGCAGACAGGGAAACATAGTAGACCGCGTTTCCAGCATGGATTCCGGGAGCAAGTGGTCCGGTTTGTATGGGACGGAGCCCGCTGCTGTCTTCGTAGCCAAAGTAGATACCTCCGAATTGCCTATAGAAGTCGTAGACGAGAAGATTTCCGCGTTTGCCAGACTGCTACGCGCGCACGGATATGGAATATACTCCATAGACTACACGCAGGATTTCTCCGGAACTTTGGATAGAGTCGCATTGGTATGTCGTTTGCGGGAGTTGAGATACGTGTCGCAGCATAGTGGCGGTTGGCGCAACGGTACGATTTTGGACAACACGCATGCTGTGGGAGAACATGTTTGCACTTGGATGGAAAACGGGAAACGTACGAAAATATACAACAAAATAGTATCCAACTTCGAAGCCGGAGAAGTGCAAAATCCAGTAGGCGCAAAGTTGGCAGAGTACGTGGATTGTCCAAACGAACACCTGCGTAGGACATTCCTGCACCCAGATGTGCAGGCGAGAGGATGTACCAGAGTGGAAATATCCATCTACGGCAAAGACTTCTCCAAATCCCACACCAACGCTATTGCGGAGACGCTAGAACCTTTGCAGGAGATATTCGTAGTACAGCCGCCAAAGAATATGTGGTTGGCTCTCGCAGAACACTTGGATAGATGCTGCTGCATTTGCTGCGAAGAGACGGGAGAAATATTCCTACCGTGGTACTGCAATTTGGGAACAAGACGCATAGCCGGCGTACGAGTGCGAGGCAGCGAAAAGTGGGAGCAATGCGTACTTTGGACCATAGCAGAGTTTGGATTGCGTCGTTGTCCTATCTTTCGCGTGGACATCCTAGGAACAGACCCGGTGGAGATAGCTCCGCTTTGCTGCTACACGAAGGACTCTCCTACCATACTGGCGGAGTCTAAGTTTCACACTCGAGTGCACACAAATGCCCCCGCCATCGCTACTATGCTTCCCGCCGCGGAGCACGTAGAGTGGGTTTGGCGCACGAAGAAGGCGCAAAGGATCGGAGTGGACAAGAGTCCCTTCGGAATACTAGAAGTGCCTTCCAGCCGCAGAATATCCTTCTTGTCCAAAAGACGACGACAGCAAAAATTGGAAGACATACGAGACAATTTGGAAGGAGACGAGTGGGTCGAAGCCACGAAAAGATACCACGCAGAACTCCTAGAGCAAAGGAACTCCGTACTGCGGCAAAAAGAAGAGGACAGGAAAGCCATAGAGAAAGAGTTGGAAAAGTACAGGAAACTATTGGATAGAATTTCCAAGAGAACCAAAAACCTACGCGGATTGTTCTTTGAAGGCCCCGAATACGAGAGACCCAAAGTACACCGAATGCAAGAAATACCTGCAGGGGAGTGCAAAATACTAGGATACGCAGTACCAAAAAACGTAGATACCGTTTGGTTGGCAAGAGGACACCGCGTAGCATTGCGAAAAGGCAAAGAGACCTGCATTGCATGGGCTACGGAAGCTCTACTGGAAGCTTGCGCGGCTGGAAAGTTCGAAGCAAACGAAAACATGCGCATTGCTATACCCGGAGAAGAGATATTGATGGAGTGGAAGAACAACATAGCAACTGCATTCGTACCCGAAGGACCCGGTCTGGACACGTACTACGAATTGGCTAGGAAAGTAGACTATTCGATTCCCAGAAATCCAGAAAGACTACTAGAAGTACCGGCGCCGCCAAACAAAGAATGCGTGCAGGCTTTGCACATGCAGGAAGGAGAGTACCAATGCTGGAGATACGCCAAAACCACGTACAGAAAAAAAGAAAGGACAATTCTGTTCCTTTCGCAGAAATGTCCAGAATGCGTATTGGAGGGCTGTACGGTAGAACATCCCACGACTCCTGTATGGGGGCATTTCCTGGACGAGCAGAAAATAGACTGGACGCAGCAGACTACCAAAGAAAGAAGAAAGACCGACTGGTGCACGTGTCTACTCCATATCCGGAATCCTAGACTTCGGTTTGGGCGTTTCTGGGCGCGCATAGTAGACTACTTTGGGTGGTTGCATGCGCGCCCAAACGATGGCAGCAATTCCCAAGGCGGCAAATAGCACATTGCTACCTATTTGCCAGTCTATCTTTGTGGATACTTCCTCTACTTCGTCGGACAAATCCTCTACGTCTATTTTCTCGAACGAATCCTCCATGTCGTCTTCCTGGTCCATCTTGGCTAGCAGTCCCTCCTTCGCATCCCGCAGTTCTTCTCTAGCTTTTTGGAGATCGTCCAAGACTATAGCAAAGGAATCCTGCACTTCTAGGAAATGTTTCTGCAAATCCGTAGTAGGTGGTTTTTCGGGGATTGCTACCTCCAAACCATTTTCTCGCTCTATCCTGCGTATCTTTGGTATGCCTATGCCATACTTCTTGGCTACCTTTTGCAGCCCTACTCCATTTTTTCTATCTTCCAACAATCCTGCTATTTCTTCCTCGGATAGTATTTTGGGTGTTGCCATATATATCTAGGAATATGGTTTGGACACAGGGAAATACCTGGTTGGACATTTCTGGATACCTGGGTATTCCGTGGGTCCATAGGTATATAGATGTATATCTACATAGCTCTAGGCATAGCCAGCTACATGCTAGGAAAACAAAGAACGACACAAATACTTTTGGAGATCTTGGAAGGCCTCTACAGAGCGCAAACGACTTTGCAGGAAATTCGCGTACCAGGCTACGTAGCTACTTTGGCGCAACTACCACGAAATAGATAGAGGGTGTCGATCTGGTGGACACCCTTGCAAGGGCGGTGGTTCGCAGCTCTTGGAAAGACACCTTCGTAGCTATTGCTTTTCTGTAGTCGCAAACATAGTAGTCGTAGAATATCCACTCGAAAAACTCCCTATAGCAATCCAAAATACTCTCTTCTTCCATATATCTAGAGGGGGAGGCAATTCGCCTCCACCTACTTCCCTACGGACATTTCTGGGGTTTGCTACCAGCGCAAAGAATACAAAAAGAATACTCTATAGCACATAAATGTGTCTACCAGGAATACCTGTGTAGGAGTAGAAAAGGTAGCCGAGAATGGTTGCCGAAACGAGGGAAAAAAATACTCTTCTAAAACTTCATAGTAATGCGGGACACCGATAAAATCCGCAGAGCATTTCTCAAATCGAATTACGCAGGCAATACCCAGACCGACCTTACGGGTAATACCCGCGGCCGACCAATGGTGTTTGGCGGGGGTAATACCCGCGTAATTCCGGGTGTGGCCGCGAGTCCCCCTTACTGCTGCTTTCCCTTGCTTTGCACTGCGCATTTTTTCTGCGCATGCAACTAAAAGCATGGAACTAGCAAATTTTAGGCTTTTTTTCTTTCGGAAGCTAAATAAGAAACATGTTCAAAACCAATTTTTACTTTTTCCTCTTTTTTGAGTAGAGAAGTTGCGATTTTTATCTGACTCTCACCAGTCTCCACTCGGAAAAGTGTCAGTTCGACTATTTTGAGATGTTTTTTTAAGATAAATCAAAAACGATAATGGTAACCCCCATTTTTTATTTCAGATTTTTGATAAATGCGATGTTCGTCATTGTATATAAAAATATGAAGGAAAGTTTATTGGATAGATTTTCAAAATAGATTTTGATGAGAAGAGTTTACATGTGCAATTTTTGGACGTTCGTAGAGGCGCACATACCTGCATTTTTCACTAGTAGTTCAAGAATCATAGTCATCCAATGACTTTGATGGATTTAATAGTATTGATTATCTAGTAAACTTCGAGTTATAAGTACGTTTTGTTATATGAAAGTACTTTAAACTGCGTATAAAGGTTCTTGATTCCAGCTTCCGGTTTCTACCGCATTTCACTATAAAACCCATAAATTGACATATTTGGAGAGCATCTAGGGAAAAAACGAGAATGGTGACCCCTTCTTTTAATTGCAGTTTTTAAATGTGCATAACATAAATATTGTCCATGCAAAGTTTCAGGACAAAGTTATTGGCCAAATTTCTTTCAAGGGAATTACCTGTTAGGTATTACAAAGTACTATCAAAAAAAACGATATAATAAAAACGGGGTTCCCCTTTTTTGTTTTTGAGCCATAAGAGATAAAAGACGTTTTTTAAAGATTTTTGCTTATAAAAACATTGGATTGAAGTCATCACGATGAGCGCGTACTCACTAAATTCATGCGTAGAAAGGATGCGCGCGAACAATGCCCATGATCTTCCTTAATAAATGATAAAAGGAGAACCTAAAAAAAATACCAAAAACAAAAAACAAAAAAACAAAACGAATACCAATTCCGATGGAATCTTGAGGAAAAATCGGCCTGACTTACCATACAAATAAAGCGTTTCTCAATAAACTTAACATTCCTAGGCTTTGATCAATATGAGACACATGAACGCCGTCTCGCCCAACAACTTCAAGATTTGCTTTAAAAAGTGAATTATACCCGAATAAAGACAAGCTGAAATAAATTTCTAAAGGAATTCGAAGAAAAACTTAGCTTATTTGGGCGAGCACATGAATCAGATTTTTCTGGGTGAAATTCTCTTCTTCAGTCGAATACATTTACTATGGGCAAGTTTGGACAATTTGGTCAGTCGAGTCGTCGCAAGGTCAAGTTGACAAGTAGTGTGACATGCATAACACAGCACTGTCTATTGGAGGAAATAAGCGCATGGCTTGCAATTATTTTTATATTACGTGGGGAACACCTTAAAGGAGAAGATCTTGTTAGACGAGCAAAACGAAATTATTCTTTTCTGTGAAACATTCCATTGTCTTTGGCTATCTGCAGATTTCTTCAGCTACACTAGGCCTCATTGCATGATACCCAGTGAACGCCTAAAGGGGGCCTAGTCATGTCTAATTTTATTCGAGTTTGTTGTTGAGTTTCCTTGTGCTTCATTTCAGCAAATACTAGGAGGATTAAGACTTGCCCAAAAAACAACAGAATTCCTTCCTTCCTTCCTTCCTTCCTTCCTTCCTTCCTTGGCCTGAAATCTTTGTTCTGTGTCGACGAGTATCTAACTGCGGGTAAATCAATTTCGCCAGCCTCTATCTTTACCCTTTTAGTCTCTATCAGTCACAGCCTTTGCATTCTTTCACAAAATGTAGAATTCTATGTCGTCTCCATAATGAACCTTAATGAAGTAGCCTCGCCATCTTTGTAGCGTATTGTTGTAAATAAAACTAATGGATAAAAGATCTACCCCATTCCAAACTCAATTGAAAAGCGCAGTAATTTACGTCGATGTAACTATTATTCTTACATTCTAAAAAAAATATTCCATATCTAATGCTTTTTATATCATTTCCAGGTACACTTTATAGCTGGTCCTTGATTTTATATGGAACGAGTTTGGATATCTTATCAAACAACTCCCACGTTATTGCAAGTTCCCCAACAAAGTTCCCTACTACGACAGTGCAACCAACTTCTGAACCTCGTAAGCAGAATCCATTACCATTTCCCTTCCCCCTTTACCCTGTTTTTCTTTCTTTCTTTTTTTATTTTTTTATTATTTTTTCCTCTTGATTTATTATTATTATTATTTTATTTTTGTGTGGCTTTGTTTATTAAACTTGTGAGAAGGGGACGTGTTTTCTTTGTTTGTTTAAAAACACGAACCAGAAGCCTGACGTCTACAATTTGCTTTTTTTTCCAAGATTATCCCAGTTATTTTATAGAGATTACTTAATGGAAAATGCGCGCGTACGGTTTTTATGCACGAGTTGAGAAGTATAAGAAAATTCAGAATTGTATGTCGTCTCCATAATGAAGTAGCATCGCCATCTTTGTAGCGTATTGTTGTGATAAACGGGTCGAGATAACCCAACGATGGACATCTAAAGTGTTGTCTCATAGATTTTAAAATTTGTAGTTTTACTATATACTGAAACGACATTTATTTGAAATTGTATATTTTTTCTATGGAAAATGCTTGACCTTAACTTGAAAACTCATGATGGAGATTTGAACAAGAAGAAAAGGCGCCAAGGAAAAGAAAAGCTGTTTCCACATAATACTAATGGATAAAAGATCTACCCGTTCCAAACTCAATTGAAAAGCGCAGTAATTTACCTTGATATAACGATTATTCTTACATTCTTAAAAAAAGACATGTGGGAAGCACGGGTGGCGTAGCGGTTACAGCGCTCGCCTCTCACCAATGCGACCCGGGTTTGAGTCCCGCTGAGCTCGGTGTCGTATGTGAGTAGGGTTGTTTGTTGGTTCTCTCCTGTGCTTCGAGGGTTTTCCGGGTACCCCGGCTTTCCTCCCTCCGCCAAAATCAACTCCTAAATTCCCATTGGAATGACAGTGGATGAATAGCTACTCTGTAGAAATGCCACTGCTAAACCCCATTTTGTATTATTTTTATTTTTATTATTAGAAAACGAAGGAGTGAGCGTAGCGTAGCGAGTGAGTTTTCTGATACGCATTAACGAGTGATAAAAACCTTACAAGTATTTTCCATTCCGTACTTTATGTAAGAGTTAATTCCCGAGAACGGAGGCAATAAGCCATGTACATTTCGAGGGCCGCAGGCCCGAGGGATGTATAGTCTTATTACCGACGTTCGAGGTAATTAATAATGGTAATTGAACTGAGTGGAGTGCAATTTGGTCTGAACTCAAACGCGAGATTACAAAATCGCACGACCGCGTAGCGAGAGTGACATTTGTAATTGCAACTTTGATTTCAGACCAAAATTGCACGACACGAAGTTCAATAACCACTTTATTATATCCATTTTGAAATCTTTTTTGAAAAAGACGGGTTTTTTTCCAGTTAAACCGACATGACTTACAATCTAAAAGCAGTTGATTCAAACATGCTGTCAAGAGAACTTATTTATACTGATCGAGCAGTGATTCTCATTTTGAAAAACAACACTTTCAATTTAAAAAGCTAAAATGAATTTATATAGGACCAAAAGGCATTACATGTATTAAGAATCATTTACTTACATTAAATAGCAATACAATCCTGCTCAAAAGGGTTGTAATAAACTGGCTCTTGTCCATACAGCCAATGCTCACTGCTTGTATTCACTGCTGATATCAATGCTGCAGGGAACTTATCAGATTGCAGGATTTGCTTGTGATTTCAAAATGGATGTAATAAAGTATTTTATTTGTCAATAGAGAAGGTTTTCTATCAAATGTTGTTCATTATAAATGCGAAGTCTATATATATTTATTAACGAGGTTAATAACTAACTACATATTGACTTCGCATTTATAATGAGGGTTATAAGTAAGAGTTAATTAGCTCGAACGTCGGCAATAAGCCATATAGATCCCGAGGGCCGCAGGCCCGAGGGATGTATAGGCTTATTGCCGACGTTCGAGGTAATTAAGTATTTTATTTATCAATTGAGAAGGTTTTCTATCTAATGTTGCTCATTATAAATGCGAACGGTCTATATGTGATATTAACCAGGTTAATAACTATATATTGACCTCGCATTTATAATGAGGGTTATAACAAAAATAAAGCCTTGTGAATAACAAAGAAAACCGTGTCAATTGAGAAATAACAAAAACTAAAGCCTTTTTGAATAACAAAGAAAAACGTGTCAATTGAGAAATAATTATCTCATAGATACTGAGATTTCAAGGATCAAAACTTCCTACAATAAAACTAATATAGTTGTTGGTCTACAGGCCAGGCGACCATATTGACTGATAAGCTTATTGACTAAAAACAAACAATCAAAAATATGGACACTACTGCACTAAAAAAAGGGTTTTAATAAATAAACTGAATTTAATTTCGTTTTTTTATTATATATCGTTTACAAATTCAAGTCAGAAAGTTTGACAATTGAAAGCGGAAGCGTTAGGCTTGTTTCCTTTCCCTAGTTTCTTTAGCTGTTTCTGCTTGGAGGATAGTGCTTTTCGCGTTTTTTCAAACACAAGATCATTGATAATGCTGTTTGGATAGGACTTTGATTCAAGATATCTTTCAAAACTAGACAACATCCCTCGTAGCGACGACGGTTTGTACTCTTGGCCTTCTTTGGTTCATACACACACGAAAAACTCACTGAAAAGTTCATTCAGCTCGACAGGAGGAATGTCGGCTATCTCGATGCGTGTTTTACCTTTAGTTTGAAGAAACTTGGTTAACAAGGAAACATCTCTTGTCGTCTCTTTCACAGTATTTGTATTTTCTTGTTCTTTAATGAACGACTCTACTGAATTGTCGAGTGACACAGATCTGGAGCTTTCTGCAGCCACTTTCGCTCAAGTTGCCAAGGCGCCAGTTTGCTGACACAACGAGGCTTCGTCGATCTTGTTTCTGATTGGACGAACGATAATTTTTCACTAGTAAAAATACATCGTTCTTCCAATCAGAATGCGAACGGTATTTTTTCACTAGTGAAAAACATCGTTCGCCTTTCTCATTGGCTAAATTCAGCACACGAACGAGAATTTACTAAACTAGATTTCCGTGTGTAAATCTCAGTATCTATGATATAAAATCCGCTATACATTGGAATTCGGGAAAAAATATTGAGGTCTCCATACAATAAGATGATAGACCTCAAGCATGTTGACGTTTTATACCTATACTCCCAGAATCCCATTCGGTTTCTCTAATTCGTTATGCTATATCTAATTTTCGCTATAGTTTTATTTGCTATTCTCAAAAGAGTTTGAAAGTGCTAGTCTTACGAAAATGACACCATCCCTGGATATTGTACCATATAAAACTAGACATGTAATATAGACAGGCAAGATGTAGATGCTGTAATGAAAGCTACGAGGAAGGTCATTCCAGAAAGGAAGAAAGATTGTGATACTAAACCATGGGTCAATAACGAGCTTTTAGAGCTGATTGCAAACTGTCATCAATCATGTGATCCCGAGGAAAGAAAGGAGCTGTCCAAACAAATAAGAAAGATGCGCATAGCACTGAAAAACAAGTACTTCAGTGAGAAGGCACAAAAAATCAATGCAGCTAGTGAACAAAGAAATGTCGAAGAAGAATTTCGTTTGTCGAAGATTTACTCTTCAATGCCGAGGAAGAACATGCAAGTCATTCACCAACAGAAGCTAGAGAAGCATTTTCCCCAACATTTAGGCCAGCGACCATTCCAACTTCAACCTGAGCTGGTTAAGCCAGAAGAATTTCCGTACATATTACTATCTGAGGATATACAACCTATAGATGAAAACCGCCACCTGAAGCGGCCGAGATTGAACGTTGTCCCAAGAGATTTAACAACGGGAAGTGTCCGGGGACAGATGGCATCTATGTAGAACAGTTGAAGTATTCTCAATCTGCAACACTCCTCCAGTACCTAGTCATCCTACTCAACACAGCATGGACGTGTCTTAAGGTTCCCAGTGTATGGTTAATATCAACAATAACGTGTTTACACAAGAAGGGGTCAAAAAGCCTGTCCGATAATTATCCTGGTATTTCCATCATTGCCACAATGTCAAAGATTTTAGCAGGCATTGTCATTGAAAGAGTAAGGCCAGTCTACGAAATCATCCTTATGGAGACGCAATTTAACTTTAGAAGAAATCGATCGACGTGCGACGCCATATACATCACAAGACATATACTGGAGAAAAAAAGAAATCCGCTGTTTGTTTGCTTCATTGACCTTAAGGCCGCGTATGATTGGGTCCCACGTGAAGCACTATTTAGAGTGTTGGACATCCGTCTACAATGCCCCAATTTAGTTTCAATATTACTGGCACTAAAGCTTGCATTAAAGGAGCCCAACAGTACTTCAATACGTATGTGGGTTGCCGCCAAGGCGCTCTTGAGAGTTCACCAATATTCAATAACTACATGGACTTCGTAATGCAATGTGCAAAGTACCAAATTTTGAAGCAATGCCTCGATGCAGGAATTCTTGTAGAGTTCTGCCTCCCTAATGAAGTGTCACCTCGAGAGTGCCGAAAACGGGCACCAACATCTGGATGGAGAAGAGTTAGAGTTACTTTATGCTGATGATGTGGCAATCTTCACAAAAAGTGTAGAGGCATTAAACTTGGTCCTATCTATCTATGACAATACTTTTACTCGATTTGGGCTACAGATGTCCTATAGCAAGACCGAGACAATGGCGTTTAACGTTGATGATGCCATCAAAGATCAGAAGACCCTAGTATCAGTAAATGGCGTGGATATCAAGAATGTCCGGACATTCCGGTATCTGGGACATGTAATCAGCAATATAAGCAACTCAGCAGCAGCGTTGCATGCCAATATCGCATCTGCATTTAAGAAGTGGGATGAACTGAAGAATTGTTTGATGGACAGAGAAATTCACTTATCTATGCGCATGAAGGTCCTTACCTCATGTGTCAGATCACGTTTATTGTATAGCATTCAGGCATGTCACCTGTCCGCCTCAGAACTACAAAAGGTTGAGAGTGTGTGGAATAATTTTCTAAGGAAGATGGTATCGGGAGGCTATGCAAGGAAAAGTGTTCCTCGCAACAAGCAAAAAAAGGGTGTCGACCCAGCTACCTTGGTGGAAGGACAGCTGGATTGGGGATATAAAATATCAAATGAGCGACTACGGGAAATAACAAAATCCAGTTCCATCCAGGATTATTGCCATGTCCAACATCTTAAATACATGGCCCATGTTTGTCGCATGGAGAATGACGCCCTCCAGAAACAGGTCCTTTTCGATTAAAGGAACACTTCAAGAGTTTGGAATCGAGTTGAGGATCTCCTCCAAATAGATCCAATGCAAGCCAGAAAAATGATGATGGACAAAACCAAGTTCAAACATCTGCTCAGAGGACGTTTCCCGGAGCAGTTGTGCCCTAAGGCCAAGGACGGGCCGAGAGGGAAAACCTGATGATGATAATGATAGCTTACTGTCCAAATTCTTTTTCGATACGAGACAGGGAAGATGTTGTATTTAGCCGGTAAAGTTTGGCCGTTTGAGTCCACCATTAAGCGATTGCGTTCCTGGCAACTTTTAGTGATTCGAAGGAAGAGACGTCATACGCGCCACCCTTCAAAATTCGCGGCTTTTCACAATGTGTAATTGCAACCAAATTTCGACTATTTTTGATTTAAAAACAAGCTTTACACCAAGGCATGCCTTCTTACAGAGAACATTGTAGAGTCAGTGTGGGTAAAAAGGATGCCAGTTGCGCGTATGTCGTCACACATAATTTTAAATGCAACGCTGCTCATAGCATTTGAATATGAAAGGATATTTTGAAAAGGATTGTGAGAGTTTAGGTATGAAACGTCATAAGGGTTTAAGGCCTAACTTGAAACACCGTTCACGTAAGCATTTTTCTTACAATTTTAAACATTTTTTTCCTTACTTTATATAAATTTAGTAAAGCATTGTTATTTGATAAAGCGGTACTGTCAAGAGCATGTATATCTTGACAAGTTTTACTTGCTCGTTTAGATAAGAAAAAGTAGCATTTTTGTTTGTTTTTTGTTGTTGTATCTTTCTTTTTCTCTCTAAATTTGAAGACTTGTATACTCGAAGTTTCGACGCCCTCCGGCGTTATTTTCTTTTCTTTTCTTTCCTTTTTTTTTCTTTTTTCTTGTGAAGACTATTCATCTTAAAGAACAATTTTTGCCGTTAAATTCCCGATATTAGATTTTTTCGATTTACCTTTTTTTCTTTACCCTATTTAATGTCACTTTTGAGTACAAACACTATAGTGCAGTGTTCGTATGACTGTGAAAAGCTCAGTGCCGTAAGCGTGACGTGCCGTGACCGTGATACTTTCTAGAATTTTAATTGGCTGATTTTTTTCACGCGCAATATGATTAGTCTAAAAGTGCCGTGATCTTGGCATGACCGTGTCCGCGCCGTGTTTGTGCCGTGTTCCGGGTATTTGATTGGATGGAGAGTAAATTCTCGTGTAATGTGATTTGTCTGGCGTATCCTTTGCTGTGTCACGACCGTGTTCGTGCCGTGAACTTTTCACAGTCATACGAAAACTGCACTAAGTATGCAACATAAATACCACTAATACATAATACTGCTAAATTATGCCAATCCTATTGTTTTCTATTGTTTATTTAGCACTATTTACTACTAAATAGTGCAAAATGTTGCAATTTTGTGGATATAGTTTTTGCCCTTTATTGTGTGCAATTCCCTGTTTTCTTTTTTTCTTTTTCTTTTTCTTTTATTTTCTTCTTTATTTATTTATTTTTTGTTTATTTATTTATTTATTTATTTATTTATTTATTTATTTATTATTTTTTTATTTTTTTATTTTTTAATTTGTAGAACGCTGGAAGAAAATTTTGGCTGTTGTTGGCTTCATAGCCTTGGCACTGTTTGTTTTGCTGGTTATCGGTTATTTTTGCTACCGTTATAAATGTAAAAAGCCCGTGGAGATAGAGGAATCCGTTCCAGAGCTTAACGAGATGAGAAAGGAAGAGAAACACGGAGATTCTTCTGGGACTGAGGGTAGATTCGTGGTATAATATATTGTTTATAATTGTAGAGACTTTTGTCGTCTCTAAAGGCCACCGAATATAAATACACCTTTTGCTGTTCATTAACCGCAAAGGAATATTCATTGAAGCGAAGAAGCATTGTCATTAGAGCGAACAGGCATACAATAAGGCGAACGGAGTCTCAATAGTGCGATGGAACATTCATTAAGAAATTTAGCATTGAATTTGACAATCATGAATATGTTTGCGTGAGTTCATTAACGTTTTCAAACTTTCATTAGCGTTTTGGTGCAGACAATAAACCACAACACACATTCAATACAGCGTTTTGGACATTTATTTACGCAATACAATATAAGTATATTTTCCACTAGGAATTTTAGGATTTAGAATTTTAGGATCCACAGAAATGCATAAAATGGTACAACCACATGCAAACATATCGTCCAAGATGTTTAAATAGAGAACACATTCAAGGATAAATTCACTTTTTTGTTTTTGAAAATGTACAATCGTAAAAGCATAATATACTTATATTGTATTGCGTAAATAAATGTCCAAAACGTTGTATTGAATGCGTGTTGTGGTTTATTGTCTGCACCAAAATGCTAATGAAAGTTTGAAAACGTTAATGAACTCACGCAAACATATTCATGATTGTCAAATTCAATGCTAAATTTCTTAATGAACGTTCCATCGCACTATTGAGACTCCGTTCGCCTTATTGTATGCCTGTTCGCTCTAATGACAATGCTTCTTCGCTTCAATGAATATTCCTTTGCGGTTAATGAACAGCAAAAGGTGTACTTATAACTAAATGAAGTTAGCTAGTAGCTTACTTGTACTCGATAGACCTCTTGGATGTGACGTCAAAACAAAATAATTTAAATCTCATGAGAATTTGAAACCTATTGTTATGTCTTCGAAATTGAGCTGTATTCCGACATGCTGCAAGGGGTTTATTGTTTAATTATATACCAGTGTGTTAACCATATTTAGAGCGAGGGAGCACATTAAAATGTTGTTTGTGTAAAGAAAGTTATTGTTCTTGGTTGATCTATCAAGCGCGCGCAATCCATCATGTGACAGGCGTTCCTCGTAGTGTTTTGGTTTCGGCCGATCCGAATGGCTTACGATCCTGTAAGGAAGGAAATGACGAGTGTAATAGAAGGGGAATGAAACGGTGGAAATTTTATCGCATATGCTCGAAGCAGATTGCTATGCACACAGGCGGTTGCTATGCACATTGATGGCTGGATTACACGATCAAAAATTTCACGTGCTCCCTTGTCGAAACTTGAAGTAGCTGAATTTATGAATTTACATAACATGAGCGTATGATTTTATGTTCAAGATGAACTGTTGAGTCACTCGTTCGAATGTTTTTGAAATCGTTACAGTCATGAATTCAATTTGAAATTTCAATTTGTCTACAGAATAATCAATAGTTTGTTTTCCGTATCTAATGGGGAAGCTATCAAAACTACGGAGGCATATTTAGTTTACAAAACACAAATGAATATCACTAACAAGAAACAACCGTGCATGAAGAAGGCAGAAGAAGAGATTTTTTTACATGACATAAAACCGCTCGGTATCAATAAAGCTCGAAGCAGTTTTTGCTCCCTTTCTCAACTCCTTTAAAATATATCTAATTAATGGTTTTCCGCTTACAGCTTTTCCACTAATAAACACACTAAAACCTTTTTCTACGAGATAAAAGACTTTTTTGCTCTTCGCTCAAGTACGCCATTTTGTTTGTTTTGATCTGTTACGTGTCTGTTAAGTAATTCCTTAACGTGTCACGTTATTTTTTTGGATTTGTCAGCTTAGAGTCATTATGACATTGCAAATATTGGCTAAAACTGTATTTATTGGATACTCCCTACAAGACCGAAAGTATAACACTAATCTTTAAAAAATATATGTTTAATGAAGGTATAATGTTTGCTAAGTCTTTAATTGTCATTAGCTACGCCAATCACGTTATTATGACGCCATAATGACGTCTTATATATTACAAAACAGCTTGTAAGCTAAACAATAAATTAAACAATATAAGACATTCTAATAATGCATATATCTGAAAGAAATAAGGGCATTATTGCTAAAATGTTACATTGTTAAATTGTTTCTGACGTAATACATAGGTCATAATTTCCCAGAGTTTGTTTATTTATTTATTTATTTATTTAGCTTCGCCATTCAAACACTCACACATTAACCCACTCACACTACACACACACGAGAATAATTACATGCATACATACACACACACACACACACACACACACACACACACACTCACTCACTCATACATACATACATACATACACACATACACACACACACACACACACACCACACACACACACACACACACACACACACACCACACACACACACACACACACACACACACCACACACACACACACACACACACACACACACACACACATACATACATACATACATACATACATACATACATACATAAATAAATACTGGCTGGGAATCCACTACAGCGTGTGCCAATTACAGTGGCCCCTCACATATATACATTAATTTAAAAGAGGTTCGTTTGAACAAAGTTATTTTGTTCTCTTTTTTTTTTTTTTTTTTTTTTTTTTTTTATTATGTCCTTTTTCTCTTGATGATCATTGATTATCCTTGATTATCCTTATTATTGACAGTTAATAGCAGCATGATGGGGCGCTCTGCAATCCTCGGGCAGTGTTACATTTTATACAGATGGTTTTCCATGTCCGAGGATCTTCCTGGTCATAAACGAGGTGCAGAGCGCGACGATAGTAGTCTACAAGAGATTTCTTGTAGATGAAAAGAGAAACATTCTTATTTCTTAGATTTTCCGGTAGGGCGTTCCACGTCCTGCATACCCTAATGAAGAAAGAGCGTTGGTACGTGGTCGTTCTACATCTTTTCTGAGTGAATGTCACTGCTCTGTTGTTGCTTGGTGCGGCCCTTGTTCTGCCGGTATCCCTTATTGACGGTAGCACATTCTCTATGTCCACCAATCCATTAATTGCTTTAAAAAAGAAGATGATGTCTAGCATTTCATGCCAATAAGAGATTGGCAACAGTTCGGTTAGTTTGAGTCTTTCCTTGTTCTTTCAGACTGAAATACCTATGCTCAATATTCCTCTTTTCTTTGTAATCTTTGCACAAATCATTTTGAATAGAGTTCGATTTTAGACTGTTTCAGACTCGATTTTTTTTCTGTCACTCGATCTCGACGCAACAACATCTTTTCCCCACTGCGTTACAATTAAGGAGGTTGGAAAGTGTTTTGTGCCTTCACATACACTTACAATTATGAACCAAAAAACTTATATGGCTATAATATGACAGCAAGTAAACCCGGAATGCAAAAGACTATAAACCAAAGATCACAATGAACATGAAAAAATGACGCCAGACGTTGCTATGACAACATGAGAACACTTGGAATGCCATCAAAAGTGTTCATTTAAAAAATCATAACTCAAGAACCGAATGGTGAAATTTTTTTTAAAAAAGCGGAATATTTAAAGTTTGTATCGCAATCTTCTTTTTGGCAAAAAAAGGAAAAAAATCTTTAATAGGAATTTCGTAAAAATCGATAAAATTGGTTTGGAATAGTTCCCTCATAGAATTTTTTAAATTTTTCCTTAAGTTTTTGAAAACATAAACTAAAGCCATATGCAAAATTTGAAGAAATTTCACCACAGAGTTTTTGATTTTTTTCAGTTTGAATATCAAAAATTTATAGAGCGCGCGCGCTCAGAAATACCGTTTCGAGCCTCCTTAAAAAAACGTAACCCTTCTTGGGCTATCCTTCAGCAAACATTCCTTTTTTCAATTCAATATATATCATAAGCATTCAATGCTTTTGTGCCATAAATATATGTAAAACAATATCAGTAAGATAACGTTTTACTGTAACAGTGCAAAGTTTAATACTTAAAAAAGAGAGTCCTGAAAGGGGGTTCCTAACCCTTTATTAATTAATTCATTCATTAATCCCCTAATTCATTCATTCCTTCATCCATCCATTCCTTCATTTATCCATTCATTCATTCATTTATTTACTTCTGTCTACGTCCGTCCGTCCGTCCGTTTGTCTGTCTGTCTTTTTTTTTTTAAACTTCCATTTTACCAATTTCTTTCAATTTCCTATTATGACAGAAATATCTCTGTGTTTTAAACGTTTTTATTATTAGACTGACATTTCTTGTATAAACAAAATACGTCCGAATACACAATCGATACCAATCCTACAATCTATTTTTTCACGTTAAATATATGTGCATTGAATTTGATTGATTATGATGACTCCCGAGAACAAGACTTTTCTTTAGAGTTAATTGAAATTCTGCGAACTCGGTAGTTGCGCGCTGCCGTCAATCAAAAATAAACAGTCGTACTTGGACTAGTCCGTGGATATTCTAAATCATCCCTGAGGCCGTGCAGTCACGAAATATGACAATTATGAAGACAGATTAAGCACTTACCACCCAAGCTGGTTATTGATTGCTACCCAGTGTCAATGAGGAGCTCACATTCACCAAGTTGCAAGGGCTAACGTACTGAACACACTTGATGAATCATCAGTGTTAGTTGTCCAGGACTGGACAACGGCGGATCCCGCCCCCCTTCAGCAGAAGAAAAAAAAATGAAGAATTAGATGCTTTTTTTTATTGTTTTCCGTTGTTGACGGACTGAAGTAGCGTGTTTGGTTCGAAGGAATTATGTGTCGATTTGGCTCTACACGGGCATAGTTTAAAGGCTAAAACTTTATTCACACAAATCAGTCCAATACCACGAAGAAACAGGCTAGGGAAAAGGCCCGGTGAAACCTAAAATTCCAAAGCTAAAATTACAATGTATAAAGGGAAATAAAAAAGGAAAACAGTACAAAAAACTCACCTAATTGACACCACGGAATACAAGTACGGCACACTACTTCAAGCACATGTAAAACATATACCGCGCAAAGGATTGCGGGACATTTATGCAGACGTAGAATAGAAACATAGGAACGCGGGAACTCCGGAATACCCTTGTTGAGGATTAGCCTCAACACGGATGAAACTCATTTAGCCCATGTGACAGTGAATTCCATCGCATTCTTACTGACTTTTACGTGCCCGACCATTTAACTTTTGAGTAAGGAGTTTATTTAGCTATTTGGTGATTTCGAAAAATATTCCTACGAGATTTTTTTTTTGTGTGTGTGAATATTCTTTTGCGCTTTTTTTTATTTTATTTTTTTAATTATTTTTTTTTATTTTTTTTATTTTTGTGATGAAAAAAAAAAAAAAAAGATAACAAACACAAAAACAAAAGGATATTCGTGTTTTTCTCACTGGAAATAAGCATATCATTTGCAAAATCCCCCCGCCCTCAGAAGAGAAATGGTCGGTCCCTTAGTAAATGATATATTTTCTATGCGTTACATTTCGTCATTTCGTGCATGGTGTGACAAATACGGATGCCTTGATCGTAAGGGTAATAGTAATTGATAAAATAAAAAAGCCAATGAAAAAATTTTCTGATATGTATTTTTTTCATTTATAACAATGATATTGATTTTAATTTATTACCTACAAGAGACATACGCACGCATGCCGTCATCGTGTATAAAGTCAAGTATTGAAACAATATATATTGAGCATATAGGTATTTCAGACCGAAAAAGGAGTTTATAATAGTAAATAATATATTTTAAAGAACTGTTGGATTTGAACAAGCAGTCAATAAGGACTTTAACACTATAATTAATGCACGTGCCAAGGTCACACACGCATCGATCTTTTGCAACATGATTTTGATACAGAGTTTATTTCTGTAAGAACCCGATCTATAAATAATAAAACTAGTTTAAGATGATCTTCATTTTATATTACATACCCAAATAAAAAGAGAAAACAAGTGCGAATCTTCAAGTTTCGGCCGTCTAGTCTGAGCGGGGTGCCGGATTGTCTGGAGTTGTTGACAGGTATATGTTGTGATTTTCACGATTTTCAGATCATTATAATTCCGCAACAACAAAAAGCCCCAAAACAATTTTTACATCAGGTTTTAGAGCAACATTTCCTCTTTCGATTCTTTAAAATTCAAGGAAATCGGAATTTTACCGGTTAGGGAAAATTAATTTTCAAAAAGTGTTAGAAATTAGGATTTTTTAGCTCTCAAAATAAAGCGATTTTTACTGGCTTGCCAAGACCTTGGAAAAATAATTGTAAGGAATATAATTGCACTCAAATTCTTCACAAACATCTTGTTAACACATTTCAAAACCCAAAATCATTTTTCCAGCGATGCGAATCGAACAGAGCGAAGTTTACGAGAGGCTATTTCACACAATGTTTTTGGCTAATTTGACGAATCTCGGGTCCGGTTCACGTTTTGATAAATTCTACGCGTTTAAAATAATATTTCAGAAAACAAACCCCACCACGTTTCTAAGTATAAATTAGAGTATTAACGAACAAAATATAAAGGATTTTGATTTTTCATTATGTGCCACGTATTTTTGATTTTGCTCGGTGATAGTGGACATTCCCTCTTAAATCATTACTCCTCATTAGCGAGGGCATTGAAAAACCTTTATAACTTCAAGAAGCCGCACTCAAACTATTTTTTCCCGGATTATTCAACATTTCACCTCATGTAGAATCAATACTGTGAATATTGTCAGAAGGGTGATAGGCACGTTAAGAATCCTATGCTTTTGTCGAATCAAGACAACGAGCGAACACTTTTTTTAAGTATTTTTAAAAAAATTTATCTTAGTTTTCTAGACCACGAAAAGCTAAACTTGGGCTTGACAAGAACAATCGACTGACGTCTCGTTGATGAGTTAACGCATTGCCGAACAGAAGCGTCATTTTATAGTAAAATTGTCCAGACCAACCATCGCACGAGTTATTTTTAGCCCAGCTAGCAATCTGTTGGGTCCATGCAATAGATCGAGATGGATTTCCTTAGTAATTTCCCCCTAACGAAAGCTGTGTAAAAATAAAAATAAAGATATATATGGGATTCCTTATAAATAAAATAAAACGTAAAATGTTTCCATAAATGAATGAACTTCGACGTTGAAGACTTAATTTTTTTTCTTGCTAAAATTGGTTGTCTCTGAACCAAAACGTAGAATTTAAGGTCAATTAGCGCAATATCGTGCATTTAAAAAAACTACTTATTAGGCTTAATAAAATGCGGGCGGTATAGAAACTAACCCTTGGTAATCTGAATTCTTAGTTTACACAAATCCCAGCCATCTACTGCACTCTGTGGTCAAAAACAATATTTGTTTTGTTTCCAATTTCTTATTACTAATTTTGTCAAGCTTTATTTTATGGGGGTTTATTAGTGAATACAAGATAGGAATTATATGTCTGGAGAAATCCGCTAAAGAAGGAGAAGAACGAAAAAAATATGTAGCTCTTGAGTTTTATGAGCTTCAAAAAGTCTCTGTTTCCGGAAATTAAACATTGCAAAATAGATTTTTAAGTTTTGATTATTTAGGTAATTATTATTCATGATTGCCTTTCTGAAAAAGATGATCAAATTACACATTTTCATATGTTCAAGTTTTTATTTTTGCTGCATTTTACATTATTCTACGACAAGAATAATAATACCCTTTCCTAAGGGACATCTAGGAGCAACTAGGGGAGCAGCATACGATGCTGGTGTAAAGATGCTTAGTAAGCGTTGAACAGCTCATGAGTTTACCCTGAAAATCGAGCTTGCATGAAACGTAATAAACGCAGCGACTGGTACGAATCTTGCATGAGAACACCCATTTATTAGGGTTGCACGTGGGCACATGATTGTTGCATAGTGGAAATTCCCTGATATCACGCCTTGTTCTACCTGTTGAAAATAGTTGATAAAGTACACAAATGTTGATCCCATTACTGTCTAACAATTTAAAAAAAAAAATCGTTTCGTACGCTGAGGAAAAGTCCAAATAATTGTTTTATACTCAATTATAATTATTTTGGGAGCGGAAGAAGTTTCTTTTTTTTTTTTTTTTTTTTGTAAAAAAATTACGTATTTCAATATCATTTTATGAAACGTGCTTATGTCAACGTAATTCTAGATCTCCAGTCTTTCAAATTGCTACACTAGTTTTACTTAGATGCCTTAGAGCCTTACATTCAGTTAAATGGCCCTCTTTACTTAATTATAGGGAGTTTTTATAGGGGGTTTCACATAGGGCTAACCTCTTAACTTCCTTTCTGGATGCCTATTTATTTATTTATTTTGCTTTTGTTATGTACCCGCTTTATGCTTTAAGCCTTTTAATATATTTGTGTAAAACTATTTAGTTGCATCTGGAATAAACCTTTATTGCATTGTATTGTATTGTATTGTATTTACAAAGTAGGCGGGTTGATCATGTGTTCAAACGTGTTAAGCAATGTATCAATGGGAGTTGCCCGCAATTTTTTAAAAATTATTTTACTACAACGCTATTCATAGTAGAATTACAAGACAAAGTAATATGTTACATTTGCCAAAGGTTAGAATTGAGCTTGCTAAGAAATCATTTTATTATCATGGATGTATTATTTTAATAGGTTAAGCAAATGATTTATAGGTCTATTTTATATCTTATGAATTCATTATTGTATTTTATTTATATAGCTCTTTGTATTTATAGCTTAATTGAATACATTATTGTAAATATTGTAGATTAATACTGTAGTACGCCTTTTGCTGTTCATTAACCGCAAAGGAATATTCATTGAAGCGAAGAAGCATTGTCATTAGAGCGAACAGGCATACAATAAGGCGAACGGAGTCTCAATAGTGCGATGGAACATTCATTAAGAAATTTAGCATTGAATTTGACAATCATGAATATGTTTGCGTGAGTTCATTAACGTTTTCAAACTTTCATTAGCATTTTGGTGCAGACAATAAACCACAACACGCATTCAATACAACGTTTTGGACATTTATTTACGCAATACAATATAAGTATATTATGCTTTTACGATTGTACATTTTCAAAAACAAAAAAGTGAATTTATCCTTGAATGTGTTCTCTATTTAAACATCTTGGACGATATGTTTGCATGTGGTTGTACCATTTTATGCATTTCTGTGGATCCTAAAATTCTAAATCCTAAAATTCCTAGTGGAAAATATACTTATATTGTATTGCGTAAATAAATGTCCAAAACGCTGTATTGAATGTGTGTTGTGGTTTATTGTCTGCACCAAAACGCTAATGAAAGTTTGAAAACGTTAATGAACTCACGCAAACATATTCATGATTGTCAAATTCAATGCTAAATTTCTTAATGAATGTTCCATCGCACTATTGAGACTCCGTTCGCCTTATTGTATGCTTGTTCGCTCTAATGACAATGCTTCTTCGCTTCAATGAATATTCCTTTGCGGTTAATGAACAGCAAAAGGTGTATTATATCTAGCTCCTTTTAGTTTCTATTTCATATTGTATATTGTGTATATGTTTAACAGGGCTCCTTTTGATAGCAGAGGCATTTTGCCACTGACTGGAATACCATGTTGTTATTTTATTCAAGTTTAAATAAAGGTGTCTATCTATCTATATATTTTATTTGGTTTCATAGTTAGTACTTAATCGTAGCGAAGATGAAAATTAGAAAATAACCTGTGAGTACACTTACCAGCGGGCGCACTTCCCTGGTCTGCAGCCATCACAGAGACTGAATCAGCAGTATATGGCTCTAGGCGATAGATTGGGAACTGGCCACAGAAATCACGAACTGCCTGTCTTAAAGTACGTTTGTCAACTCGAGCACCAACTCTCCATTGCTGGATAGTCTTTTCGATTTTGTGTGACGACGGCCTATTAGACACCTATATAGGACAACATAAGAAATTTCTTTTATCTCACTGATTATGTATTTTCATTTTATTATGTAGACTTTTGTTGGGATAGACTAAAGTGTTAAAAATTGTATTTCAAACAACTTAAGCCGTAATACACACCTAAGTCGTTAGTACAATATCTTAGGGGTCACGGAACTGCCTTCTTTTTTACGCTATTTCATTTCGATTAGATGTTACCCTATTAGCGGATATCCCGCGCGAGCGGAGCACCATACTTAAGAAAAAATGGTAAACCATCGAGTTGATTTTTCATGGCATGGCTGACGTCACTTCCGTCCGTCCGTCCGTACGTCCGTGTAACACAACACAGAAATCCCGCTTGATTTCAAAGCAAAACTACTCAGAAATGCACAGAAAACATCGCTTTGGGACAAATCATGGACCGACAACAGATGATATGAAAAGAATTCCATTTAGTCAAAGATGGATCAAGAAAGTATTTTTCAAGAATTCAGGTGTGTGGCTTTTAGCAAACAATCGCATATTTTTACTTTCTATGACAAGCAGTTTAAATTTCTTTCGACGAATCGACAAATCAAAGGAGATCTTAATAGCAAAGGGAGCCCAATTTAGATAAAACTGAAAGATGAAAATAAAATCCATAGGGCAAAATGTCTCTAATTTTTTTTTCTCCATCGAAATGAAGACAATGTCAGTCATAAGGGAAACCATGAAGTGAAAAAATGAAATCTTCGCACGAGTCTTTGTACTCTCCCACTTAGGAATTTGGTCACATGTACACAACCCACCACCGTCCAACCCAGGGGCTAGTTTTGTTCTTGAAAATTTTTTTGACAAAGTTTTCCATGGCCGACATTTTTACGCTTTGAATTCCTTGTTAATTTTACTTGAAAAACGAAAGATAAGTACAGATAATCCAATAAAATGTCAAGTTTAGTGAAATTTACCTTGGATGTCTTTCATTAAAATCCAAATTTCGGAGATTTCCTATCTTTTTATGGACAAATGAACACGGCATATAAAGACAGAATAGAAAACTGCTTAAAAGACGATGAGCAAAACATAAGCTTAGTTTTACTTCTTTTACATGACAATGTTTGGTTATCTATGAAGAGATTAGGTTTTTGTAAGAGCCGTATTTTTGCCGAAATAAAATTAAGAAAATAAATAATTAGATAGCATCAGCGAGAGAAAATTACTAAACTCGTGAAATGAAGGCCCTGAACGTTAAAACCAAATGTGTCATCACTTCAAAATAGTTTTCTGATCCTAATTCTTCATTAAGATATTTTTATTCCTTTTGTATAAGCCTTAAATACTTTTCGATAAGCTTGATACATAAGCTATAAATACTAGATTTTGAGATTCGATTTTAATTTGATTTTTTTTTATTCATCTGTTTTCATGCGCGAGATCGGGAGAGATACGGTACTGAATCACGAACGACCGAAAATTTTTCGGAAAACAAAGTTTACATGATTCAGATAAACTTTAAAGCTGTTCATAATAACATTCCATCAAAGACTATAAAACTCAAACAAAATGTTCCTTGGATTACAACTGAAATTCGAAAATTATTCAATAAAGAAGAAAGAAAGAAATCTAAATCCACCCAGTTTGAAAGTGACTGGAACAAGTATAAAATGATTTGGAATTAAGTGAAATCTGAACTGAATAAAAGCTACTACAGGTATGTCAACTCACTAGTTCAAAGAATCCAAAGCGTTTTTGGTCATTCATAAAATCCAAAACAAAGAATAATTCCATCCCTTTGACCATGAAATGGGATGAGCGTGACGTTATAGCATCGTCAGGCAAAGAAAAAGCTGAACTATTTAATAACTTTTTTGCGTCAACATTCTCCACTAATTCTGACTCAAGTATTGATGCAGCAGCAGTAAGGGGGGCTCGCGGAGGGGGTACCGGGAGGCCCGGGTATTACCTGTGTTAAACACTAAGCGTCCGCAGCGGGTATTACCCGCGCGATAATTCCCTTACTGCTGCTGTGTTTGCAAAAATATTCGTTCTATATACGATGCATGAATGTAAAGAGTTTGTTTATGACTTTTGTGTAAAGTGCTTGAAACCCAAGTTTGTTGCCCCACCACCTAATAAGTATGTTTGTTGTGGTAAGAAAATGCGAATAGAAGACGACACGTCAGCACAGTGTTACGAGTGTGGTAAGAATATTCGTAATGCCGTACCAAATGCTACCAAAGAGCAATATTACGCCAATGGAGGTCGTAAGAAAACACCTTATAAGAGAATAAAATACTTTAGGGACTGGATGAGTCATATCCAAGGTTATCGACCGGTATATTTAAACAACGAAGTAAGGAAGAAAATCATAGACCACTTAGAAGAGCCAACCCCACAAAGTCTACGGAAAACGCTGAAAAAATTAAAACTAGGGAAATATTACAAAGCTATTCCCTATCTTTTGTCTGAAATTACCGGCGACCCTATTCCTGAGGTTTCTGATGTTACAAAAGCCGAGTGGATGTTTTGTCGGTTGGATAAGGATATTCCTTATTACCCTGACGTAATCTATGAAATATTTTTAAAAATTGACCCCAACCACCCCCTGTTAGGATGGATTCCGAGAAGATAGTGAATCTTATGGCATGAGACGATTACGTCACATGTTTTCGGCTAATCAAAACCTTCACAATTTTCTTTCACATTTGTGAAAACGTTTCACATTTGTGAAATTAATTTGTGAAATTAATTTGCATATGACCCAGACAGCCGGCGTTCAATATGCAAATAAAATCCTTTCACGATATTTACTGAGCAAGCTTTCTTTGAAGCTCTTCTTTTGCCTCCTGGTAGATCTTTTTGCGAGATTCCTCGGAAAGATCTCTTACGACTGTTTTTTTATTCCTTATATCGGTCTTTAGTTTCTCGTATTTGTCTTCTTCGGCCAGAATAAGCGAGAATTCTACGTCGTCTGTCTTTCTGTCACGCAAAGCCTTTGAGACAAGGTCAGTGATCGTATTTACTTTAGCCCTTGACAGAGCTATTGTCGTGTCGTGTTTTGATATTTTGCTTGACAACTGTTTCATAATGCCCGTAGCAACAGCCGAAATGATACCACAGGCTGCCCCAACGCCGGCCAAAGGAACTCCAACGATTATTCCCGGTCCGGTAAGCGAAGTAGCAACGCCGGAGTCTGTTAACACAACAGATATGGATCCTGAAGTTATCGAAATCTTATGTAGCGTACTCCGGGCTCTGACGTACTTTTTTCGGACTTTTTCGTAGTGTTTTGTCTGCCCTTCCAAGTAAGCCAGGATTAAATTTGCTTTATTCAGACGAAAGTTTTCAGCATCCTTAGGAAGTTCAGGATAAAGTGGAGGTGCTGATGGTATAACATCCATTATATATACTAATGTACGACGCTTTTGGGAATGATATTGAGGAGCAGCCACATCACGACAACCGGGATTACTGGAACTGGAGGGCCTTTAGGAAGATGTTTCCACATGCAGACCCCAGTAAGTTCGAAAGAAGACCCGATGGGATTTACTATAACGGCTCTAGGATGTACAGCAATGAGGATTTGAAACCAAAAATAATGAAGAAGGTAAGCGAGCGGCCTTTGTCAATAACAAAGGAGGTACAGCCTAATTTTCCAAAGAATCTATTAGTAACCGACCAGGATTACCCATTTTACGATGCTGAAGGTGGCGTAAACAACTTTGATAAGATGGTAACACACCTAAAGATTCCAGTGGGTAAGCAAACCTTTAACGTAGTAATAAGGGATATCTTTAAGGATTTTAACCTTACGCACACTTCAGGAAAAGAAGCCCACGAATGGTTAAGGGGGCCTAACTTTAAGTACTGGCCGCAGCAGTTAAACTTTGCCGTCTGGGCGGCTACAAAGGGCTGCGGGGTTGCCGCGGATATGTTCGACATTGCCTTTCTAAGGTTCCATGTTGCCTTTACTATGCGGCGCATATTGAAGGAGCTTAGCGTACCGCTGCCGGGGGAAAAAGCTTTTTAATAGAATGGATAACCACTACGATTCCGCTGCCCTAGAAAGGCTAATGAATGAGTTTAAGCCGCAGCAGAGAGACTTTCGTTATCGGGAGGGCGCCACGCATGGCTTGGGTATTATTTATGCTTGGCATGTTGACGGCGTGCGTCCGGCAGACATGTATCATCAAAAATACCCCGGAGTCCTAAAGTTTTACGATTTGGGTGGTCGCAAGAATGACGTTACGCTGATCGATAGGATTGAGACGATTTACCCCAGTCCTTGGGATCCATTCGTATTATTAAAAGGAAAAGGCCTAAGAAACCTAGCTCGAATTAACCGCAGCTTTGAAGCATTCGTCTACTGCACCCTGGGAGCGCAGGTAAATACCCGCAGCCCCATTGTTGGATCCCAAGGTGCTTCGCGGGAAACGCAACAAGAATTCCTTGTTCTGTTTGAGTCCGCAATAATAGAAAATGACATATCCAAGTCAGTTCAAAGGTATCAACTTGCGGTGCAACAATCTAAAGTGCGGCTGGATTACGCCTTGAGTCCTGGTTGTTGGTTAATGCCAAGTAATTTGATTATCAACGCCAATTCCGTCGTGGGTTATAACAACAAGCTGCAGCGAGCAACCGAAGACATGAAGTTTGGGGTGAATGACGTGAACTCTGATACTACCAAGGGCATTCCTCACTTTGTAGAGGAGCCAAACAAGTCACACGAAACGAAGCTACCCGCAGTTAAGAAACCATCAAAGCATATTCCCGCGTTACCAACCATACCTGAGGAATATGACCATAACTTACTAAAAGCCGGCTTAGCCACCGCAGGCGTTGGTCTAAGTTATTATATATGGCGATGAACCACCCCTACGTAGCTGGAGTAGATTGTGTCTGTACGACTTACACAGGCGAGAAAAAATTCACCCAGGCATCTTGGGTTGATGTCACCGGAATGTCTGTAGACTTGAACTACTCAGGAAAGAAGCTGATAATATGCAGCATTTGGATTGGTACGAGCAGCCATGCCAACATCGGCTTTAGGTTCCTGTATGACAACGGCATACTGCAGCCTATGCGTACGAAGACAAACAACAGGGAGCCTGCGCATTTCTCCGCAGAGCCCAACCCCCAGAGCGCCGAGAATCTTTCCGTTTGGACTTTCCACATGGTCGCCGATTGCCATGGAAAGGTAAAGCCGCAAATACGCGTAGATGATAGTGGGAGCGTTTGCGTAAATAGCATAGAAAATCAAAGGGATACAGCCTATAACCACGCAACCATCAGCACTCTTACGGTGCTTAGTCTTTAGAAGGGAATTTATTCCCTGAAATATATGAACCCACACGCGAAGGAAGATTGGTTTCTACATTTTTTGGAGGAGAAGGACTACTTAGAACAGCATTGGCTTGACACCGGGCTGTGGGTAAAGGTTGGGGGCCTGGGATTGGTCATGTGTACCATTAGCATTTCGACGGGGTATTCGTGTAATGTCGGGTTTAGGATCGTCGATGAGAATGACCATCCATTACTACCCTACAGAAAAAAAGATAACGACAGGAACCCAGCCCATTTCTCGTCGGAACCCCTCCAAGAAGCGGAGAAGACTTAACGCCGGTAACTTTTCACATGATAGCCAATTGCCAATATGCGAAGTTACAAGTTCTCCCCAACGACGTTGCCTACCTTCGGATAAATGCCGCCCCGTCAAGAGATTCCCCGACGGATGCCACTTGGAATCATAAGCCCATTAGCACCATGAGTGTGCTGCCGCTAGTTCCGCATTATCAAGGCGGCGCGAATACTATCTTTACTTATCCCCAGTCGAAGACGCCTCGGATGCCTGACGACGATAAGCCCCCAGTAACATACAAGGACAAGATTAAACCTTCATCTTCTTCATAACTACCACCCCAATAGCTACTACCAGGATCCAGATGTTATTCCCCACAAACGTCAACAGTTCGCCGCCGGCCCTAAGTGCCAGGCCAAGAACACTACCAAGCAGCCCAGGAAGACCGGCTGCCATTTTTTCCCCCCAAGTCCGTCAACCCATTGCCTAATTTCTTTACGCCTGCGCCCGTAGCCTTAAGCGCGGATAAGATTACTCCTACTACGCTCGAAATAGCGACCGCAAATGCCAGCGGAATACCATACTTCAAAAGGGCTCTTTTTACCTTTTCCTTGGTAGTAAGCCCCAACTCTTTTTCCAGGTTTTCCTTTTGCGCCTCTAATTCCGCAAGGCGTACACTGGAAAAACAGTCGCGTTTTACCACCTGTAAAATTACCACAAAACGCAACATAATCCTGAATTATCGGATATTTTACGAAAAGGAAAACTCGAGTTTTACGGGAATTTTCCTGACAGTAAAATTCCGGTAAACGTCCTATTATCGGGAATTTTACCGACGCTGTAAAATTGTTGTAAAATTTGAGTTATCCAGAATTTTCCGGTTACGTAAAATGTGGTAAAATGTAGCGTTTTCCAGCGTTTTCCTTTTGTAAAATTGACGTAAAACTAAGATTTTGCAGGATTTTCCTTTTCATGAATATTCAGAAGAACTCCGAGTTTTCTTGCGTTTTACAGGAGGATATAATTGACGTAAAATTCTAGTTATCCGGGATTTTTCGTTTCAGGATAATTAAGGAAATTTCTGAGATTTCCTGCCTTTTACAGGAGGGTATAATTGACGTAAAATTCTGGTTATCCGGGATTTTTCTTTTTAGGATTATTGGGGAAAACAATATATGTTATCCATAGAATTAATGTCTTTTATTTTAAAAAATGACGTCTTATTTTTACATGTCATCAAATAAAGTAATGTTTTCCCTAGTGGAATTACAACACAACTGTAGTATTCAAAATATACAAATAAGTCAAAGTCTCTAAAAATCACAAATATATTGCTTATTAAAATACTGAAAAGGCATGCTTTCAAATCAGAGCCAGCATCACAGCCAGCATCACAGCCAACAAAACCTATATTTATGCCCCAAATCGAGAAAGGTAATCACGTTTTACCGTGCAGTAAAAATTTCATTTTTAAAAATTTTGTTACCCATTCTAATATTTATTTTAGAATGCAGAATGCCGCGCCAATCCGGATGCAGTGTGAACTATTATACAGCTATTTCAAAAAAATTTGGAGAAGATTTTCTTGCATGTTTTAAAATGTGTTGTATACCAAGCCTGAAATACACAGTGTTGACATTATTTACACATGCATAATAAGTCATGAGGAAACCAGTCAATCAATGGTCTATATTTGGGTCACATGATGTTACTTGAAACCTAGTAAAATCCTGTAAAAGGACTGAATTCAATAATAAATGAGCATGATGTGTCATTTTATAGCCTCCAATATCGGACTGGACGGGATATAGAGTCCGCGCAATTAGTTCCAAGCAACTAATTGCTTGCACTTCAAATCCTGTCCATTCCTCATTGTCGGCTTTGAAATATTGCTTAAAATACAAAATTAGTAAAAAAACATGCAGAATGCACCTTCCCCAATTACCTTTTTTGAAAAAGGGGTGTATATGAACTCATTCCAAGTATTTTATACGTAATTAAAAAAATATTTACATATAACGCGAGCGCTGATTGGCTGCCTACCGGATGTGTTTGTGTCAAAAGACAGAGACAAACTCGCGCAAAATCGTTTAAAAATACTTTACAAAAAAAAAATAAAACGTACAATTCGGAATTTATAGATACTCGTGATGTTTTGAAAGTTATCAAATTGAACTCGCCTAAAGGCTCGTAAAGGCTCGTTCAATTTTGAAGACTTTGAAAACACCACTCGTGCCTAGTAATTCCGAATTGTACTCCAGATCGTGCGATTTCATATACTAGTAGCACTTTATAGGGAAAAGGGTTCGGCTAGCACATCATCTTCATGGGGCCCTATAGTCCACTTACGCAATCTTTGTGGAACAATAGCATAATCTCTGGTGCTAGGCGGCCCAGTCTGTCTTTCGACGATCTGCCGCCTCTGATAGCTTGTGAGGTTACTCTTCCACCTATCATCGAGAGACTGGAAAAAGGTTGAGAGCCGGGGACATCTCCAGGGGATGGGCCTCAGGTCCAGGGCTTCATCATCCGACTCCTCCGATGAAACGAGGGAAGAATGTAGTCCGGTACCCAAGTCGCCGTTCTTTTCCTGTTCTGTCGCTGCTGCCAGGCGACGTCTTAATTTCTGTCAGAAGAGGTAAATGAAAAGAGAAAAAGAATGATGAAATAGGTTCAAGCTCGTTTAGATAAATCATTCCTTAGTATAAAAAAAGTGTCCTCTAAAATCCCTTCAATATACGTTACTACTTGCGAATAAAATTCCGTTGTTACTTACTCTATCTATTCTTTGGTTTTTTCTTTGTCGTTTTTTATAAGCCTCGTCAGCCCCACTTTCCTGCCGCTTTCCGCGCTTCCTGGCGGTTTGATAAGTCGCCGATATAGCATCTGTTAGAAGTATGATCATAATAAATTAAATATCTCGCTCTCAATATTTAAAAAACTTTAATAATTCTATGGTAGTAAGTGAACATTTTACATATGTAATAATATGTGTTATGTTCTCCTCAAAATAAGAGAATAACTTTCAGGGCCATACCATTTATTCTTCTGGGAGTGATGGACGTATCGCCTCTCACTGTCTCCACTTCCATCACCTCCTTTAGCAATTTTTCAGATATAGCCAAGTTAACAGGATCGGTTTCTCTATCAATATAAACTTAAAGTTATTCAATGTCGAGTCTAAAGGTAGTGCATTTAAATTGTAAACCATGATTGCTTAAAGGGTGGATCCAGCCAAAATTTTAAGGGGGGGGGGGGGGGGCTAAGTAAGTATTGGGTGGGCTAATTGAGTTTCTACCGTCAACACAACGAAAAACAATATAAAAAATATCGTTTTTTTCTGCTGAAGGGGGGGGGTGGTCGGCCTTCAGCCCCCCTTTATCCCCCCCCCTCTGGATCAGCCCTTGGGTTAGGGCCAAATTAAAAGAAGTAAAAGATAATAATTTATCCTTGATAATGATACTCCTTCAATCTTTCGTTAAATTTCATTATTACTTACTTCTTTGAGGTGTCCCATTCCAAATCTAATGAAATTAGCTTGCTGCGCACATGATGCTAGGTTTAAAAGTAATTAAATTCAAAAATCAAAGTCAAATCAAAAATGCGAAAACAAAATTAGTAATTTAAAGGCTAAACGCTTCCAATAAGCCTTTTCATAGTTTAAGAATCGATTCCACTGCGCATGCGAATTTATCCCGAATTTCTCACCTTATGTTTAATTAAGAACAATAGGTTTAAGACAGAAGGTGAGAAATTTGGGATAAAATCGCATGTGCAGTGGAATCGATTCGTAAACTATGAAAAGGCTTATAGGGGATGTATATCAAAGTTCACAAACCACTCAGTTGAATGCTGAAAAAAAAAAAAGAACAGGTAAATTTTCTATGTATTTTTTCGTTTATATATACACATATATGACTTTTTTGCATGTTGTTGGCGTTAAAATACTTACATTTCTTTTTTTTTTTAATGTCGAAGGAAAATACTTCAAATGATTATTTAGAGAAATCAAAACATTGTAATGTAATAGAGATTCGACTTCGTGCACTTTCGCTTTTAGAGTCACGTGACCTGCCACAATTGGCGCATCTTTCAAACTTGCATTTTCACCAGACATGCACAAGGGAAAAACCGAGGAAATTCGAAACTCGAGTTAAATACCTTGTAAATTTCTCGCTTATAAATATATTAAAAGGGCAAATAAAAAAACATAAAGTACAGAAAGAAATGTAAAAGCAATCTTGGTGACTTTTTAATTCAAAGGAAAAAAACTTTCGCGGGTAAAAAAACGCGGGAAAATCCAAGTAGTTGGTTTGCAAATTTCTCTCTCTCTTTTTTTTTTGATCAAAAGTGCATCTAGGAGCTGAATAAAAAAACATTCTTAAATACGTTTTAATTCAAAAATATTTAAAAAATATAAATCTGCCTTGATTTTACGCCATTTGATAAATTTGAGTCGATTAAGCTAACTTAGATTAAGCATACTTACCGATAAGTCGGGGTTTCTCTGTATTTTTCTTTTACGAGAACTGTCAGGCGTTAAACCAGAACCGCTACGCGAAGCAGAATTTTCCTTTACCTTCTCTTCTAATGCGTCTAGCCGGGTCATGATCGCGTTCAAAGAATCATCCATCTTTTTGACTAACCTATTCTCCATTTCGCTAATTTTCGAAAAGACTTCATCGGAAAACAGTGCCGCGTTTCCATCAAGGACATCGACATTTCCCTTTACACTGTCTACTTTTCCACCAACTTCTTGAATGGATTTCAATAACTGTCGAAACTCTCCTGCGTTTCTATTCATTTTAGTAATACAACTAAATAACCAGAAATAACGGAATCGAATTTTTCGCGTTCTAATAAGACTAAACTTTAGTGGTCTACGAAGCCGAACTTCTGAAGAACGAACTCGATCAGAACTGAACTGGTTTGAAAAGAGTTTAGAACCGGTTTGAAATAGTTAAAACGAGTTTAGAACCGGATCGAAATTGGATCAGGATTGGATAATTATGTACACAACAACTGATATAACAGCTTGTGTGATTGGCTATTCCAGAATGTCATCCGCAATACAGATAAAATCTTTATTTTGATTGGTTATTTAATCTATCAAAATTAATGAAAATAAATACAACGAACTTTTTTTTTAGTATTTGAATCGACAGGAGTTCTTTAGGGGGTAAGTATTTCATTTTTCTTTAGAATTTATAAACTTATGTAATTTAATTTATATGCAAACATACAAACATTCAAATTTGTTACAGGAACAATGGGGCTCTAAAAAATATGGTGATCAAAAGTATATATTTTTAGATGATTTAACTGCCCATCAATAAATTAATAAACATTTCCATGTTATAGGTCAAAGTCAAAAAATATTTGCAAGTCTCTAAATTCAGAAATTAATAAAAGGGTATTCAATATTAAAGCTAAGAATTTTATCCAAGTTCAAGAGGTAAGATTCATGTACTTAAAATTACGTTAAATAGTGGAAATATTTTTTAAATTTTATTTAGCATTTACCTCAAATCGTTTAAAAAATGAAAAATATAAACAAATTACAAGCAGATGAGAGGTAAGGGATACCGTCACAGGTTTCCTCAATTACGACAGTCCCTTGAATAAAATGACATTAAATAATTGAACATTAACTTAATTACAGGAGAAAAAAATCACATTTTCAACTCAAAGATCAGAGTTATGTAATTAATGTTATGTCTCCATGGTTATGCCACTACTACTACTAACATTACATCTGTGTTAATATGCTTTAAAAAAAGTCCAGATCAATATTTTGGGGATAGCAGAGCTTTTATTCATAAAAGGCAGAGTGATTATTGGTGGAGTATTTCGCGAGCTGCGAGTCTTCAAGTGGCGAGGTAAAATAATATTAACCATAATCACTGAGCCTGAGGGGTATAATTATGTTATATTTATGGGTATAATTGCTTTAGTATTAATTTTAGACTTGAATATCAGAGAAAAGTTAAAATTCGAAGGATAAAAAATGATTCAGTCTATAGTTCCAATCTGGCATAAGACACTATACATTCAAGTATATTCAAGGCTAAAATTATGCTAACTACATATGCAATTATATATCTTTATAATTTGTCCTATTGTCTTTCCTTTATAATTATTTATTAAGTTTAGTTATAATACCAGAAATTAATCTTCATTTTACTGTATATCTTGTAGAGTAACACTGCCTCATTGATGAATACCACCGACTATACATTATTTAATTTAATCAACGGCCATGATAATTTTTTTTTGCTTTATTGGCAAGTTAATGCAACTGAGCAAATTACTATTTCATCAATATTCAAGTTCCTTATTAATGTGCTGTTCATTCATTTGTAAGTCACTTAGGCTGCCTATCTAGCTAGATATAGTCTCATTATTTACTTTTTCATGTTAAATGCAGGCTGGTTTGATTTACAATAACAATCATGGAAAGAGCCCAGAAGAGACGTAGAAAAACATGTCCAAAGTGTGGCAAATCTTTTTCTTACTCCTGGTCAAGGTTTCATGTGAAGGAATGTGGGTTACCAATTGATAGTGAACCAGCTGATGGAGGCACAATAGATATGGAGTTACCTCCAAACATCACAAAACAGTTTAGCGAATTAATTGAAAAAAGGAGGTTTGAGGAAGAAGATGTCAGCTTTTTTGATAGTGACGATAATGAGGAAGATATTCAAGAGGATCCTGCAGGCAGTCAAGAAATGACACAACCACCACCAACTGAGACTTGGGATGATGAAGATGTTGACAGCTGTATGGAATCAGATGACGATATAATGGAAGACCTAGAGCCTGACAATATAAATAACGATACAGGAGATGACCATTCAGAAGTCCCACAAGAGGAAACATCTACATCAGCTTTGAGCACCAAGATAAATGCATTAGTTCTATGGTTGGCATTATTTATAACAACATGGCAAAGCAATTTTGGGATATCTGATAGTGCAGTCAGTGTGCTCATAAAGTTCCTCTGCAAGTTCTTTTGGCTCATTAGGACATTTGATACAACGATATCTACTCTTGAAAAGCTTTTTCCTGGTTCTGTGTACAAATTGAAGAAATTCATTGGGGTCACTGAGGACACCTTCAAGAAATTTGTGGTTTGCCCCAAATGCAAGTCCCTCTATAACTTGAAGGACTGCATTGAAACTAGAAGTGGTAACTGTGTGTCTGCCAGATGCAATTATGTACCATGGCCTGATCACCCACACAGAGGTAGAAGAGGTAAACCAAAATTGCAAACTTAGTTTAAAAAACTCATAATTAATAATTCATGAAGGAAACACAGTAGTGTTTTGTTATGTAGAACTGATTTAATGAATAGATTAGGGTTAGCTATGTTCTTTGCTCTGACAAAACATGACTGGAGCTGTTAAGCACATGGAAAAAGTTATATAATAACCCTTTGAATGTTCTACAGCTTCAGGAGTGTTTTATCAGAGGACAGAACATAGCTAACCTTGATCTATCTATATATTTATATAATATTCATGTGTTAATGATATCATGCCATGTTGACCCATGTCATATGTTTTTGGCAGTGTTTTCTTGATTTTTCTTTTAGGGTGTTTTGAGAATTAGCCTCATTATGTTCCCCTACTACAATTGTCACTTTTTGATTTGAACACTGTTATACTGCTGTACTGTAACCAAGGGCGGATCCTGCCAAAATCTTAGTGGGGGCTAATTGAGTTTAGGAGGGGCTAATTGACTTTCTTCCATCAACACAAGGAAAAACAATATAAAAAAGCATCTTTTTTTCTGCTGAAGGGGGGGGGGGGGGGGGGGGAGGGGGACTTTAGCCCCCTTTTGAACTCCCTGAATCCACTCTTGGTAACTGGCAACAGTCTGGCACGAACATATGCTTAAACAATGTGTTTTCTAAAAATATAATAAAAACTATAAAATTTAGTAAATCTTAAACTTACCATTTTTAGGTCCTTGTGGAGAGTTCCTTCTAAAAACCGTTAGAAGTGGAGGTAAAACTAGATTTTATCCAAGAATGGTATATCCATATCAATCCTTAATTGGATGTCTTCAGGATCTTCTAAAGAAGCCAGGATTTTGGAAAGAATGTCAAAAGTGGAGGCATACCGCAAGGCCTGCAAACATAGATATTAAAACTGACATTTATGATGGGAATGTGTGGAAAGAGCTAGCAACATCTGGTTTCTTGTCATCTGTAAACAGTCTTGGCCTGATGCTGAATGTTGACTGGTTTCAGCCACACAAGCATTCTCCTGGATCTGTCGGCGTTATATATCTTGTGGTAATGGATTTACCTAGACATGAGAGATATAAGCTGGAAAATGTCATAATAGCAGGGATTCTTCCAGGACCAAGTGAGCCAAAGCTCACAGCAAATACATTCCTTAAACCATTGGTTGAAGAACTTAAACAACTCTGGAACACTAACATTCGCTTCTCAGTTGCAGGAAGTCTCTTGAAAAAACCAATAAAAGTAGGTTTGGTTTGTGTCACTTGTGACATTCCAGCCATAAGAAAAATTGGTGGTTTCATGGGACACATGGCAAACCAGGGTTGCTCAAGATGCAAGAAAAATTTCTATATAGATGGAAATTTAGATTTTTCAGGATTTGATCGGTCAGAGTGGCAAAAGAGAACTTCTGCAGAACACAAAGTCTTGGCAAAAGATTCTTTGTTTGAGGTGACACCAACCATGCAACAATCAGTGTGCTCCAAGCATGGTGCCCGATATTCAGTGCTGCAGGACTTAGAGTACTTTGACTGTATCAGATATTTTGTTATAGACCCGATGCACAACCTGTACTTGGGAACAGCAAAGCACATATTCAAAAAAGTTTGGTGCAACCCAGATGCACCTCTCTTGGGCCAAAATGAGCTTCAAATTATACAAGAAAGAGTAGACTCAATGGTAGTTCCCCAAGATATTGGCAGAATCCCGGGTAAAATTGCCAACAATTTTAGTGGATTTACAGCTGATCAATGGCAAAACTGGGTTGTGGTATACTCACTCAATGCTCTTCAAGGAATACTTCCAGATAAACATCTGGATTGCTGGAAACTGTTTGCCAAAGCATGCAAAATACTGAGCAAGAAATGTATCACAACAGGGGAAATTGAAGAAGGAGATAATGTTTTGATACAGTTCCTTAAAAAGGCAGAAGATTTATATGGGTCCAATTTCATAACACCAAATATGCATTTGCATGGCCATCTAAAAGAATGCTTGCCGGACTATGGCCCATTCCATGGGTTCTGGTGTTACAGTTTTGAAAGGTATAATGGAGTCCTTGGGGCATACACAACCAACAACAAATCGTTAGAAGTGCAGCTGATGAGAAAATTTTTGGCGCAAATCAAGCCCAAATCTTTTACTTTTCCCTCCGATTACGAAGAAGAATTCAAAGAGTTCTTCAGTGAGAGTAAGATGGTGGGCTCTCTAAAAACCACACTTGATCCAATTGTGGCTCAGAGTGCTTTTCAAATGGAGAGAACGACGCCTGTAACCGAGCTCCAAAGTTGCGACTGGACCCGTAGTTCTATCTTGGAAGAACTGCCTCCTATCAAGGACCATACTATAGACAGTGACGACTTGAGATACCTTAAAGTCGTCTATGCAAAACTATTGGGACTTACTGAAAATGACATCCTGGATATTCCCTACACAGTTGCTAAGTTTGGATCCGTCAAAATTGGCTCCACATTATTTGGTTCTATGAGCAAAGGAAGTTGCAGAAATTCGTATTTCCTAGCTAGTTGGGCTGGTTCAGAAGGTCGAATGAGTATAGGCGATCGCGACGAAGGTCACCCAAGACCAGGCGAAGTACAGTTCTATTTTCGTCATCGTGTTAAAGTAAGATCGAGCAATCCCTCATTTTTTCCTGAGAGTAAAACACACCTTTTTCACATAGCCAGAGTAAATTGGTTCGCAGCACATCCAAACAGGCATGCATTCGGGAATTCTTTGGAAATATGGTGCGATTATTTTGATGCCTTTGGGCCATGCTGTTTCATCCCCATTCAGAGGTTCCACTCTCGATTTGCTATGGGTAAGATCCACTACAACAAGGAGAAAGTAATGACAATGACAACCTTGCCTGGAGATTAATCAGCTAACTATCAAGTACTGTAGTACCCACTGTATTTCTTTTTCTCTCTCTAAATTGACGTATTCAACTGAACCCAAATATTCACAAGTACTGTTCTTTGCCATGGACTGTAGACAACTGTCTGGCTGACGACAACAATTTTGTCTGACAAGTAACACGTGCTGTTTATGATACGCTTTTCCCATTGGTCAGTCGAAGACGTATGACGTATTAATTTTAAGCAAATGCGATTTACGTTAAGGTGACTGCCTACTTTTGAAAATTGATTTAAGCTTTTTTTTAAACTTCGATTTTCCGAATTGAAATTTAATACTGATTCCAAATCTGGAAAGAAAAATAGGGTCTCCCGAGCTTGTTTCCGAGATAACCAGCATTTAATGGAAGCCTACGCACGACCTTTTGGAGTAAAAACTGCATCACCGGAAGTGATTAGAAAAAAATTAAGATCCATAAGATCATAGTTATTTCTAGACTATATGATTGCACGAATGAAGGCTAGTCAATCATTCTACGATAATACATGGATATTTTCAACAAAAAGACAAAAAGATAAATTGATTTCTCATATTTTGTAGTTTTGGTGCTCTTAAAAATCTCATAAAGTCGAACAAAAATCCCTACAAAAATCTATTTTTTCATGTGTTGCTGATTTAAACTTTTTTTCCAAAATGTTGATATAACATAGATTTTTGAGAATTTTTTCGAATGAGCCATTAAAAAATAGAGAGTCCAGTGCAAAATTTGAGGGTTTTGCCCTGTTGAAGCTCAAAACGCGTATGGTTCTTCAATAAAATATTTCAGCGGTTTTTGAGCGCGCTCTCATCGTGGGCTCAATTCGAACGTTCAAAAGTAGGCAGCCACCTTAAGTGCCTATTATTGGAGGATTTATGGGCCACATGGCAAATTAGGGTTGTTCTAGATGTAAAAGAAAATTTTATCAAGATGGACATTTAAATTTTTCTGGCTTTAATCGTGACTTGTGGCCTTCTAGGACCTCAGATGAACACAAGAATTTAGCACGCGACACTCTGCATGAAACGTCCCCTACAAGCCAACAAGCAAAATGTTCTGAACATGGTGCAAGATACTCTGTTCTTCATGATCTGAATTATTTTGATAGCATAAGATTTTTTGTAATCGATCCAATGCACAACTTATACCTTGGAACAGCAAAACACATGATGAAAAATATCTGGCTCAAGGAGGGATCGTCCATTGATCAGTGATGAGGACTTCAAAAAAATGCAATTAATTGTAGATTGTATGATTACTCCACAAGACATTGGACACATTCCAGGTAAAATAGCTCATAGTTTTGGTGGGTTTACAGCTGATCAGTGGCAAAATCCCACCACCATACTAGGGGAAAGCTATGAGCACACAAGAGCAAATATTTATATAAGAGAAGGAATCCGTGAATAAATGCTTGCATCCATCATCAGCCATGAAACTGAGCAATCCCTTGTGTAACTTAAAGTGCACCTAACCCCTAATTTTCACTATTGATTCTACATGAAGTGAATAGTTGAATGGTAAAATATTTCTTCATTTAAGTGATGCATCTTTAAGTAGTTAAGGTTTATACTTCCAATATGCATGTGGCTGTGAAGTCACTGCAGGCTTCATAAATATACAAAATTAAGCTGGTTCACAAAAACATTATTTAAAAAGCATCATTTATCAATATAATCATGGTTTCTACAATGTTTACCGTTAATTTGGTGTCTGATAATGGCCAGTGTTTAGCATTACAATTAAAACACAGTCATTTGCATATTGGAAGTATAAACCTTTATAAGTTAAAGATGCATTCAACTATTCACCAGCTCCTGTAGAATCAATACTGAAAGTATTATATCAGGAGTTAGGTGCACTTTGATATTAAGTCTAAATAAGGTTGAGTAAAAACTGGCTTAAAAGACCAGCTAATTTCCCTAGTCTGAATTTTATGTATTTTATCAATTGATAATTCAATTTGGTTATATTCTCATTTTAGAAGCCAAAAACACCTAGAAGATTATTAGTATAATATTCACATAATGTTGTTACCATATTCCTTATGTTCATTAGAACATACACATATAATTCTTCCTTGGCATTGCAGGGGCGTATTTAAGGGGTTATATGGTAAGCCACAAAAGCAATAAAAAAGAGCAAATCTGACCAGACTGCTATGACATCATAGTAAAAGTTTGGTATATAGGGACCCCCCCTATGAAAAATCCTGGATATGCCCTTGCATTGTATTGTTTTGATTCATTTTCATCTGCAGATATCGGTAGTAAATAAAATTGTTTTATTTTTCACTTAAACAGTATTTTTACAATTTTGTGTGCAACATGAATAAAGCACTCTCAATTACCGACATTTTCTGCTGTCCTGTTTTGTTGCTTGAGCCTCTTGGTTGTGACAATGCTTTTTTGAAATAGGTGTATATGTCTGAAATGAAGGCCAGGCCTAAAATCATTGATGAGTGATATATTTGGTCATATACATCATTTCAGTTCTTCTACAACATTGTCCATATTAGGACGAGTTCTTGGAATTGGCTTAATGCACTTATCTGCCACAAGACCAATGACTGCAGCACTTTCATGTGGACCTACATATTTGGTAATCATGCTCAATAGAATGCCAAAAGAATATACATCAGAAGAACATGTTTGTTCATGATAACCATCAACCAGTTCTGGAGCAATGTGGCTGTGCTTTTTAAGGTACATCTCTCTTTCTCCTAGTGGTATATTTTTAGTTCTTCCTGCTGATAAGGTACAACTTTTTCCAAAGTCAATTATGACAGGAGTTGGTTTTCCCTCAATAAAATCAATGACCACATTGTCTTGTTTCAAGTCGTTGTGCAAATAACCTTTTATGTGCATATGTAAAAGTCCACGTGCAACTCCATAGCAGATTAACTGAAAATCTTTGAGTTCAATATCACAACTCTTACCCTTCAATAATACATACCATAATGGAATTCCTTTCAAATTTTTCCCATGAAACTTAGTCACAAGGTATTTTTCACTTGTGGTTTTTGGGCTTATGCCCAACAATATTGGTAAGTTGGGGTGTCCCTCAAGTACTTTGGTAACTTTGGCTTCATGAAGTAAATCTTGGTATGAACTTTCTTTTAAGAGCGACTGTCCAGAAATATCGAGCACGGGGCGGCCACAGTCAAAAAATAAAAGTCCTTCATTTTTGGTCTGTAGACACTATTAGACGAGTTTATGAACGTACTGGGGTCGGTTTTTCGATCTACGTAAAAAATCCGGATTTTTTTGAAAAAAACGATTTCACCCCGTGTCGGTCTAAAAATTGCCCAAGAAACGGCTGCGAATTACGCTTTCAAAAACATTCTCGCTCCAAGTGAAAACCTAAGTTACAATCAAATTTGCAACTGAATTCAAGAAAAGGGGTGTTGAACAATTGTTCCAGGTGATTTTAAACGTTTTAAACTAAACTTTAGATAGAAAAAATTGCATTCTTCCAGCAGAGTTATTCACAGTCTCGATTTTACCTCACATTTATAAAAGCGATTTTTCGCATGTGGCCATTCTCCAATTTTTACAAAACTCAAGCTGTACAATGTTCAAATGATAGAATAACACGAACTACAAAAATTAGTTTGGGTTTTTCAACAGGCTTTATGAAAACTTTATGCGAATTTGGAAAAATTTGCCATGTAAATATGCAAATTAGCAGTTTGTTTACATCTCTACACCACAGATCACGTCCGCGAAAAAAGTCATCTAAAATAGTTTTAACGGCTTATTAATCCACACATTAGCCTATCTAAGGACTATCTAAGCATGATTGGCCTTTGTTATTATTTTAAACGATTATTTGTTGAAGTTAAGCCTACACTTCCGGTGTTGAAGACACTCAGCTTGCTTGCCTCGGTGGCATTCCATCGGTGCGTAGTAAACTTAGTAATCATAAATGACTGTTAACATGCTCTATAAACGTTACTATTCCTCACTAGTGGTATCCAGCTTATCACATAGTATTTTCACATACTGAGTATGCTTGAAAGTTTGCATTACTTTGTAAATAAGCAGGGATCAAACCTGTCAAAGCGGATTATGTGAGCTGATGGCGTGACAAACGACAGTTTGCGCGGAGCCGGACGTGACGTCGTTTGGTACAGTACGTTTTTTATTGCCCGAACATCTTGTGATTTGGCATAAACTAAAGAGAATCACTCGTTATCAAGACTCTCTATGAGCTTTCAATGATATTGTTCTTTACGACAAAAAGACCCCGATTTGAATAAGGCTACGTTCATATTGTATGGCAGAAGGGGCGGGGGCAGATGAAATCTTTAAATGACAAAACAATTCTTAAGAACACCCAAAAGTCCCCCAAAAAATAATATACCCCCCCCCCCCCCTGGCAAACTCTTGTAGCTTCTTCTAAAAATTTTGCATCCCCCCCATTTCTCTGAAAAAAGGTTTTCAACCCACCCACACCCCCCCCCCCTTTTATTGGTAAAACTTTTTCCGATCCCCCTAAATTTCATCTGCCCCCCCCCCCCCCCCTCACCACCACTCTCTGCCATACATTATGAACGCATCCTAATGTCTCATGGAATTCAGACATCAAAGAACTAGTTTATATAATAAGTTCATATAATAGAATCATCGAACCACATCCCACATCGATTTGCAATCAAGTAGCTTGCGTCCCTCGTGTTTTTCGACTTAACAAAGTCAATTCTTCCATTCGTAAGATAACTTCACTCTCTTCGTTGGCCTCCCCAAGACTATTTCTATATGTGTAAGGGACTGGTCATAAAGTATGGGGGGAGGGGGGTTGGGGGGCAAAATCAGGGGATGGGACACATAATTTTGAACTCCTTAAAAGGGGTGGGCTGTTGATAAAATTTGACAACTAAAATGGGTGGGCCTGCAATTTTGCTTCTAAACTGGTTTTGGGTCATCAGGATTTTCAGCATCATTTTATGTGGGCCACGATAAAAAACACTGATTCTATTCTGATTTTGCCCACCCCCACCCCCCCCCCCCCTATATTTTATAACCAGTCCCTAATCAATGATGTAGTAGCGTCAAGCTTGCACAATTTCTTGACTGAGCACTGCGCAAGTAGTCATGGCGTCGTATAGACCGTATATATTAGTCAATTTAATGCTAACAATCCACCAACCTTCCTGAACCTACAGTAAGAAAAACACCAGTCTCTTTTAACACAGTTTTCGATCCACCTTTGCTCAAACCCCACTCTGCTTTTGGATTCCTTTTGACATCGGCTTTGTGCTGAGAAAGAGTTACGGGTACAGAACATTTCGCTGATATCCGTTTCCAGCTGACGCCCAAACGCACGGTGATTCCGACAGATTGTAGGGCTGTCTATGTTTCTAGAGGGCTCAAAAATACATACGCTTGCGAGAATTAATTCGACCTCGGTTTCAACTTCAACTATACTAAAACATCGTTTGTCCTCGGCGATATCCCGTTTACATCTTGTCAAAGGAACGTTAGTGACAGATCTACTTCTTTCTTTTGGGTCAAACCCACAATGACCACAAATGATAGCTTGAAAAGAACATGATTCACGAGCCTCCATAACTGATGCTCACCATAATTAACAAATTTCTATACTGACTATAAACACTTTGTTAAATGCTGCTTTTATTTTTGTCTACCTGGTAATGTACAACAAATTTTTGGAATTTGATTGAAACTATCAAATTCCTGGACATTTCGGCCACACACACGTCATGTTCAGATCACAGTTCTATCAAATCGCACTATCGACATAAAATGTTATATATATACTTTAAAATGTATTTTCTTTTTTCTCATAGTCTTATATCAGATTTACGCTTCCACGAAACCAGGCGAGTCTATCATACATTCGATCTATTGTACAGCCATGAAGCTAGTGGGGTAGGGGAAGGGGAATTGTATATCAGGCTACAACTGCACTCATACATGTAACCAATTTTAAACATGACTTCGATCAAGCAAGAAAACATATGACAACTAAAAAAACAAATCTTGATAATGAGTGATTCTCTTTAGTTTATGCCAAATCACAAGATGTTCGGGCAATAAAAAACGTACTGTACCAAACGACGTCACGTCCGGCTCCGCGCAAACTGTCGTTTGTCACGCCATCAGCTCACATAATCCGCTTTGACAGGTTTGATCCCTGCTTATTTACAAAGTAATGCAAACTTTCAAGCATACTCAGTATGTGAAAATACTATGTGATAAGCTGGATACCACTAGTGAGGAATAGTAACGTTTATAGAGCATGTTAACAGTCATTTATGATTACTAAGTTTACTACGCACCGATGGAATGCCACCGAGGCAAGCAAGCTGAGTGTCTTCAACACCGGAAGTGTAGGCTTAACTTCAACAAATAATCGTTTAAAATAATAACAAAGGCCAATCATGCTTAGATAGTCCTTAGATAGGCTAATGTGTGGATTAATAAGCCGTTAAAACTATTTTAGATGACTTTTTTCGCGGACGTGATCTGTGGTGTAGAGATGTAAACAAACTGCTAATTTGCATATTTACATGGCAAATTTTTCCAAATTCGCATAAAGTTTTCATAAGGCCTGTTGAAAAACCCAAACTAATTTTTGTAGTTCGTGTTATTCTATCATTTGAACATTGTACAGCTTGAGTTTTGTAAAAATTGGAGAATGGCCACATGCGAAAAATCGCTTTTATAAATGTGAGGTAAAATCGAGACTGTGAATAACTCTGCTGGAAGAATGCAATTTTTTCTATCTAAAGTTTAGTTTAAAACGTTTAAAATCACCTGGAACAATTGTTCAACACCCCTTTTCTTGAATTCAGTTGCAAATTTGATTGTAACTTAGGTTTTCACTTGGAGCGAGAATGTTTTTGAAAGCGTAATTCGCAGCCGTTTCTTGGGCAATTTTTAGACCGACACGGGGTGAAATCGTTTTTTTCAAAAAAATCCGGATTTTTTACGTAGATCGAAAAACCGACCCCAGTACGTTCATAAACTCATCTAATAGTGTCTACAGACCAAAAATGAAGGACTTTTATTTTTTTGATTGTGGCCACAAATTTTCGATTTTGCTCGATATTTCTGGACAGTCGCTCTTAAGAGTGGTTGTCAGCAAAAATCAGACATTTTGGCAAATCCGCGGCAAAGGCCGAAAATTTGATTTTGCTAATATTTTAAACTTAGGTTGGCCTTAGTGTAAGTAAAACCACTGTGTACTTTGTTTGGTAAAATAGCGCTTAGTTTTCGAGAAAATCGAAGAAAAGAGTTTTGGACTAAATTCGCTAATTTTCGGCCGATAATTTACATCAACTTTAACAGCTTATCGCGACCAAACAAAGCAACCTAGCACTGTAATAAGACTAAATAGTAGTTAATTGGTATCTTAAGAAACAATTGGTAGAGTGTTAGTAATTTTGGTGAAATTTTTCGATTTTTACTTAATTTATATTTGGAGCACATATAAAACTCCTCTTAAAATGGGGTCAAAATAATCAGATTTTTTTTTATGTGCGACGAAAACTTTTTACCAAAAAGACAACCTGAATTAAAGTTGAAATAATGATTTCCACGAATCATGCAAAATTTTCTTGGGGAAATTATTTTGCGCGTTGCACCACAGCCTGTAAGTTGTAAGAAACTCACGGATTTTATCTGTCGGCGAGTTCAATCAATTTACATTTTGTTTACTAATGTAAACGAATTCATGTTGACTTTCTAAGAAATAAAAAAAAAGAAACGATTTTAAAGAAAAAATAAAAGCTCTTGGACTTATTCTGAAAGAAGTTGAAACAGTAAACTCAAACTATGAATTAAATTTGCTCAAAATTCACTCGACTAACCCAAAATAGTATTGCACGTCTCTGGCCTTAAAATGATAACATGATTATTTTTATCAAAACATACAAAATATTTGCTACAACCTGCCAGATTCCATAAAATAGTTGATTAAAGTTTAAATTTTAAGAATTCTTGCTATGATATATTTTTTACTATGATTTTGGGTTTATATAACAAGACACCCTCCAAAATAACAACAAAAGAAAGTTTTAAAAACGCCATGGTTCCGGTCGGCACCAATTAACGTTGCACGCATGAAATTGACAAGTAATTGTTGTCCAATCATGCTTATGTTTTTTAAATGCAACATAATTCCTTTAGTTGGTTACTGCGTTGCTTTTAAGTACACTGAATAGAATGGAGATTTGCTGTTCATTTAAAACGATTGTTGGAGGAACCTGTGGATTCGACAGAAAAGATCGAAAGCAAGACACCACAGTTATACCTTTACAAGCATGTAAAAAAGAAATCAATGCGCATAGATCCGCATTTCAGTTTACGGGCATCGAGAATGAGATAGATCTAATTCTTAGCCGAGCAGCCATATTTACTTCGCCGGAAGATATCCATAGTTGGACTGTTTGTCCCCTGCATCGATCCAAACTTGGGCTAGGATGGGCTAGAGGTAATAACGCCAGGTGTAGAGTACCCCCTGCTCTCTCTAATCACAGTGAAATCAAGGGAAAGTGGCCAAAGTGCGATAGGGGTATTAGTAAGGACGATTCGCAGTTGATATTAAAGAAGACTGGCATTTTCCTGCAAGTTGGATCAGGTAAGAAATATGTAATGAATATTTAATTTCTGTTAATTGATTGTATCTGAATGTTTGATATGCTTTTTTTTTTTGTCAGGTATCTGTTCATCTTGTCGTAAGACGTTGAAGACATTTGGGCCAATTACTCCAAATAAAGCAGAAAGTCTTCTCGATCAGATGAGTGCATTAACACTTGTAAGTTAGAACTAGTAGTTCACTACTGAGGTTTTCCATGTTCTGTGAGCTCAGACATTTCATTGGCTTGTTGTGAAATTGGTTTTTCACTGCCGCCAGTCAAGAACAAAGAAGGTACGGACTGATTATTTTTGATTGATGGCAGCGAAAAACTAAATTTGAGTGTGCTGCTCACTACCGAGTTACTGTGCGATGCAATCGATTATTTAATGAATTCAACGAATATGAGAAACTTTTTATTTACATTTTTGGCGGGAAATGGCGCACCTGCGGCATTTGTATGTACTGCGCTAATAATGTTGCTTAATACTAAATAAATAAATGAAAAGAAGAAAAAAGCAAATAGTTGTTTTATTTCCACTAAATACTTACTACTACTATGTACTTTCTATTTCCAGAATAGTGATAATGAGGATGAGAAAGTAAAGTTTTGCCCACAATTTACCACCCCAACGTTTCAAGCATCAGCGGGTGTTGTTACGGAAACCCCTATGAGCCTATATCAACCTGACGAGACATCTTTTGCTTCCACCATCTCAGAAGATGAATCTACCACTCTAACCACACCGAGGGAAAAACTGAATGCATTTCTCATTTCAAGGGATGTAAGTCCGATCAGATACGCTCTTTCAGCGCCAATGGAACAGCTTTCAGACCGTACAAAACGTTTTTACATGCGTAAAGCTCGCCAAGTTGTTACTAATTGCCTGGAAGAAATCGCGCCTGGCCAGTCGACCGCTCTGCTTGAAGGCTTAACATGTGACAAGTTCGATAAAGATGAAAAAAAAGATATTTCTCTGTTGGATGCTTTGGCAGAATGCTATAGAAATACCAGTCACTGGAGCACCCGAAGGCAGATTTTGTCTATTATGGCTGATAAGGTTACCTTTAAGGAACTTCAGAAATGGATACCAGACTTGACCAGATACCGTTTCAACATCGCTAAACATCATCTATTGCTACATGGTAGGGGCTCTGTACTCCCTCCTTTAAAAAACACAAGAGTTTGTGTTGAGCCAGAAAAAATTGACCACTTTGTTACCTTTATATCAAGTTCTCATGTCATACAGGACTTGCCATTCGGAGAAAAAACATTAAAACTTTCTACTGACAGAGATATAAAAATCCCAAATGTTGTACGAAATCTTATCCCAGAGCAATGTATTCAACAGTACGAAAGATATTGCAAGGAGATTAATTTCCAACCGATGAGCCGCAGCACATTGCGCAGAGTTCTTAACGTCTGCTCTGCTTCAGTCCGTAAATCCTTACAAGGACTTGATTATATCTCAGCCATGGGCGGAAAAGCCTTCGATGACTTGGAGAAAGTCGTTGATAAGCTTGGAGATTGCTATGAAAGGGGTTTGACGTGGGCCAAACAAAGAAACCAAAAACTCAAAGATGCCAAACGCTACTTAAAGGGTGACTATAAGGTAAGAACAGGTGGAAGGTATATGCATGATCAATTCCATGAACATGCGAATCTCACCTTGTTATAATTGAAATATAATAAGTCTTTCCAAAACAGGAAATAAAGTACGCTAGGGCATGTTTTGATAAACTACCAAACTGTTGAGTGGCATCGTTAGTTCATGTAAGAATACAGCAGGACTAATTGTTGTTTTTTGTTCATTCATTTTTCCAGATTCATATTTCTAGTCATTCTGAAGTTGCCGATCACTGTAGGGCATATGCTCTTAGTCTTTCAAACGATTACAATTATACTGCCGTCTGTGATCATGAACACAATGCGAAATGTGACAGATGCCGCTTATTTCCCGATGTTTTGACTGAAATTCGCGCAGCTTTGGATGAAGTACATTGCTCTTCCGAGGAAAAAGAAGCTATGGAGTACGTAACTACACAGGCAGCCCAATACATTGAGTCTTGGAAAGCACATATTTTAAGATCAATCAATCAGGACGCTGCACGACACGACATTTTAGAAGAGTTGGATTCTCATTGCGCCTTTATTGTGTTAGACTGGGCGATGAAATTCGTACCTCGTAAATACCGTGAAAGCCAGAGAGACTGGTTCGGGAAACGGGGACTTCCGTGGCACATAACGGTATTAACCAGGAAGAAGGATGATGGTGAGGTACAAATGCTTACTTTTGTACATGTGTTCAAATCCTGCAGCCAGGATAGTACTACTGTTGTGGCAATCATTGACGATGTCTTAAGGCAGCTCCCATCGATTGCACCCGAGATAAATACCGTATATCTGCGACAGGACAATGCAGGGTGTTATCACTCTGCATTAACTCTGCTGTCTTTACCAATGATAGCGAAAGCAACTGGGATCAAAATCCGACGTATCGATTTTTCAGATCCTCAAGGGGGAAAAGGGGCGTGTGACCGCAAGGCAGCCCATCTCAAAAATCACATGAATAAATATTTGAACTCCGGGAAAGATATCGAGAATCCAAAGCAAATGAAGGCAGCGATCGAGTCCTTTGGAGGCATCCCTGGAGTGAAAGTAATAGTGTGTGATTTACAAGCTAGCCCTGAGGGCGTGGCTGGGAAATGGGAGGGTGTGAGCCATATTAACAACATAGAGTATAAACGCGAGTCCATGACAGGGTGGATGGCTTACGATACTGGTCCAGGAAAAGTCTTGTCTTTGAGTAATTTTTGTCTGCCCTCATCCTTACCCAAGCTAATCCATAACAAAGATACCACGGACCAGAATCAAATATCGTTCACTACAGTGAAAGCAAGGGTACAACCAAAGAAATCTCTTCTAAAACGTGATGCTGAAAATGGCGAAACTGAAAGTGACGACGAAACTGAAAGTGACGACGAAACTGAGAGTAAAGAAAACAGTGATCAAAGACCCGACACTTCCAGCAAATTGTTTTTTTGTCCCGAACAAGGCTGCACTAAGTCATTCCAGAGGTACTCTTCCCTAGAAAAACATTTGGATTGTGAAAACCATAAATACGCATTAGAACATGAAACACTTTATGACAAGGCAATGAAATTATATGCAACAAAACTTGAAAAAGGAACCAGTAAAAACCCGGAATCAACAAAAAGTAACAATTTGCCACAGCTTGATATTGGTCCTGAGCTTCATATGGGCTGGGCCTTAAAATCATCTGCTAAGAAAAAACGGTTTTCTGATACACAGAAAAAGTACCTAGTTGATGTGTCCGATGCCGGGGAGCAAACAGGTCAAAAAGCCGATCCAGCTGATGTATCGAGAGAGATGAGATCGGCCAGACACATCGACGGTTCACGTCTTTTTAACAAGAGCGACTTTCTAACATCACAGCAGATCGCTAGCTTTTTCTCGCGCTTAGCGAAAAAGAGGAGGACAACAGCAGCCGAAGATGAATATAATGATGATGATGACGGTGCTGATGATGATAATGATGACGATGACAAGGACAATGATGACGATGACAAGGACAATGACGATATAAATAACAACGATTTCGAAAAGCAAAAGCAAAAAGAAATCCAAGAATTGACGAAAATCTTGATGGGCACGATAGGCTTGAAACATTCAATAATGTTCGAAAAGCATAATATTTGTGAATTAACTACTCAAAGGAAACTTTCGAAATTCTCTGTTCACATGTTACGAGAAATCTGTACTTCCCTTGAACTTGATACATCTGACATCAAGGTAAAGCGCAAAAAGCCTTACATGGATTTACTGGAAAAACTGGTTATCAGTTGCACTTGCTGAACAAAATAATAATGGTATTGGACATCAAAAGGTAAATAAAGTAAAATTGCGTTAGGATTCTATTGCGTAATTACTTGTCAATTTCATGCGTGCAACGTTAATTGGTGCCGACCGGAACCATGACATTTTTAAAACTTTCTTTTGTTGTTATTTTGGAGGGTGTCTTGTTATATAAACCCAAAATCATAGTAAAAAATATATCATAGCAAGAATTCTTAAAATTTAAACTTTAATCAACTATTTTATGGAATCTGGCAGGTTGTAGCAAATATTTTGTATGTTTTGATAAAAATAATCATGTTATCATTTTAAGGCCAGAGACGTGCAATACTATTTTGGGTTAGTCGAGTGAATTTTGAGCAAATTTAATTCATAGTTTGAGTTTACTGTTTCAACTTCTTTCAGAATAAGTCCAAGAGCTTTTATTTTTTCTTTAAAATCGTTTCTTTTTTTTTATTTCTTAGAAAGTCAACATGAATTCGTTTACATTAGTAAACAAAATGTAAATTGATTGAACTCGCCGACAGATAAAATCCGTGAGTTTCTTACAACTTACAGGCTGTGGTGCAACGCGCAAAATAATTTCCCCAAGAAAATTTTGCATGATTCGTGGAAATCATTATTTCAACTTTAATTCAGGTTGTCTTTTTGGTAAAAAGTTTTCGTCGCACATAAAAAAAAATCTGATTATTTTGACCCCATTTTAAGAGGAGTTTTATATGTGCTCCAAATATAAATTAAGTAAAAATCGAAAAATTTCACCAAAATTACTAACACTCTACCAATTGTTTCTTAAGATACCAATTAACTACTATTTAGTCTTATTACAGTGCTAGGTTGCTTTGTTTGGTCGCGATAAGCTGTTAAAGTTGATGTAAATTATCGGCCGAAAATTAGCGAATTTAGTCCAAAACTCTTTTCTTCGATTTTCTCGAAAACTAAGCGCTATTTTACCAAACAAACTACACAGTGGTTTTACTTACGCTAAGGCCTACCTAAGTTTAAAATATTAGCAAAATCAAATTTTTCACCCTTGCCGCCCGATGTTTGATTTTTGCTGACATGCTCTCTTAAGTACTTCACTGACACCTCAATGTTTCGATAGAGCTTAAGCTGACACATACCAAATGCTCCACTTCCTATATGTTTTGACTTTTTATAGTCAGCAATTTCAATATCAAGAAGCAATTGACATGGGATTTGTGTGAAATCATCTCTCACAGTTTTTGATGATGGTGTAGATGTTATCACATTTTTGTTAAGCCTGTTTCTATCACTACATGAATAACGATGCTTTTGATCTTGCAATTGTTTCTGTGCTTTTTGAAGTTCTTTCTTGGTATTTTTGAGTTCTTTTTGAATATGATTATGTTTTATTTATATTTGTTGCTTTTAGATACTTAACTTGCTTTCTCAACTCTTCATTTTCTTCTTTGAGAATATTGTCTGATGAATATATGGAATTGTCTGCTGCATCACAGTCATTTTCAACTGCTGTTTTCCGAGAAAGGTCTTGGTAAAAATACTTGTATCCTGAGGAATGCTTTCCTCTCCTAATATTTGGGAAAGCTAGTCTTACTATCCGACCAATTTCTTGCTCAGATATTCCTCCATATTAAGCTGTAATAATGTATTTAATTTCCTCACATGCAGTTTTCCTCCCTTTAGTTTCAAAGATCTGTGTTTTAAGCCTGGAAATAAATAGTGAACAATAATTAATTATTTTGATTAAATAATATACTGCATTTATACAATAGGTTTTTAGTATCAAACCATGACTACTGTTTCTCTACAAATGCTGTTTCATGAGAAGATTTTAACTCATCAAGAGCTTGATTTTGACTGGATATACTTACAATACTTCTTAAAAGTGATCATTATTTATTTTGTTATGTGTAATATACATCCTATTTCAAAAATTGCTGTCACAACCTAGAGCCTTGAGCATCAAGCAAAGATTGCAGAGGATGTGGCTACTTCTATTCATAATCAACTTAGATCATGATAAACGCAAGTCACTTGTAGCTCTACAATATTATCAATATTATTAACTGAAGCAGCCATGTTTTGAGAGATTTGTGGAGTTGATTGATTAGAAATTACACCAACATTCTCTGCATTCTTGGCTGGTTACTTGGGATATTTGATGCGACAAAGATTAATTTTTTAAAATAGGAGTATATTGGCCAATGTGGGGAGGGAGTAACCAGAGGTCGGAGTGGTGGAGGGAATAATTGTCACTTCTGAAGCAACATTGTTTTGGTATTGTTGGTATATAGTTCTTTTTTTGATCTGACTAAAAAGACACTAATCCCCCCCCCCCCCCCCCCCCCCTTCTCTCTCCAAAAAAAACATTCCCAAAATTAATCAACGGTAATTTTGTATTGCTTTCATAACATCCCATTTGTTTAAGATATCATTTTCGAGAGCTACAATGTTTTGAGTTAGTTTAAAGTTGGAAAAACATCGGCCAAATCTTAACTATGCTTATACAATGAATATTTGCTTACCATTTGGCACGACTCAGTCGAAAAGCTCGATTTAGCCTCTGTGAAGATCTTGAACGTGATACTGTTGACATAATGGTCGATCTTGGACAACTTTAAAGCTTATATATTTCGAAATAATTAAACTAGTAACTATAAACGTCAATAGTTCAATATACGAGTGCAAGCGCGCCGGCGCGAATATCATTTCAGCGGTATGTACCACAGGGAGCCCCATTACAGGATAATTCCTGAATTGTGTAGTTGAAATACCGAGAGTTACACGTCGGTAACATTCGAATTATCCCGTAACAGGATAATGCAGGTAAAACGCAACAAATGGGGGTGATTAATCGGGGTTAGTTTTCCCTGATTTTACCGCACGGGATAATTAGTATATTATGTGCATAATCCCTATGGTAAAACGTAAGAGATTACACAATTTTTCCAGCCCTGGAATACAAATGAAAATGTGTCGGAAAATGCGAAGTTATCTCCGCGTTTTACACATCGGTAAAATTCGAATTATCCCGTAACAGGATAATGCAGGTAAAACGCAACAAATGGGGGTGATTAATCGGGGTTAGTTTTCCCTGATTTTACCGCACGGGATAATTAGTATATTATGTGCATAATCCCTATGGTAAAACGTAAGAGATTACACAATTTTTCCAGCCCTGGAATACAAATGGAAAATGTGTCGGAAAATGCGAAGTTATCTCCGCGTTTTACACATCGGTAAAATTCGAATTATCCCGTAACAGGATAATGCAGGTAAAACGCAACAAATGGGGGTGATTAATCGGGGTTAGTTTTCCCTGATTTTACCGCACGGCCGGCCCAAGGTGTTTCACGAGCAGAGAGCAAATCCACCTCACGTCGGCCGGACATGAAAAGTTAAATAAATCTTTGTGGATAATTTGCATGAATTATCGCTATTTTTGCAAACTTAAGGGAAAAGAAACCACTTCTTTGAATTACTCGTACATTTCTCGACATTTAACATCGAGAAGGAATCCGAAATTATCAACCTATTTGGTCGAATCTTGTGCCTTTTCTTTGATTTCTAGCGCAAGATAATTTATGCCTTGATTTTGCTTTGTGAGAAATTATTATTTAACATCACGAAGTGCTCATTTTACGTGCGTTTTCAAGAGGGAAAATATGGCCGATTATTACTCGCAGTTCTATGTTCAGCCTCCGTCACAGAAAAAAAAAATATATATATATATATCACCTGCGCTACTGTAATGCAAAACTGGAAAAAAATGTTTTTCATACCTTGTCTAAGCAATGAAAATTGAAGGTGAATATACATATTTTATAAATTCAACTCCCCTTTAGGAAAACCAGGTAAAATTTCATTTGTTGGAAAACCCAGTAAAATTTAAAATAATCCCGGTTCAAGCCAAAACACGGGATAATGTAAAATAGTCCAATAGATAAAATGCCCCAAAATTCGGGTAAAATCTTCAATAATACTTTAGTTTTACGCTACCAGAAAATTCGTGTCAAACTCGGAATTTTACCAGGTGTAAAACTCTGGAAAAATTAGAAAAATCCCAATATTCCCGCTTGGGAAAATTTTTGGGAAAATTTGGGATTATCCAATAGTTTTGACAACACATAAAATCCAAAGTTTTCCGACGTGCGGGAAAATGAGTGTAAAATGCAAGGAATATTTCCTGTTCCGTAAAATTCGGTAAAATTTCAAATAATGCTCAAGTTTTACAAAATGAAAAATTCGGTAAAACGCAGCTTTTTCCCTAGTGCAGGTCTTCAATAGCCTGGCTCATTTGCCGGATTTGCTCTTCTTTAGTATTGATTTCGGCAACCAACTGCCGCCGTTCCTCCAAAGAGCCGGCTATGGTGATATGCAAGTTTTTGGCTTCTTCCTTGCTCATGTCCAGGTCTTGCAGGGCAAGATCGAAGGCCTTTTGGGCTTGGTCCCTATCGCGTAGGGCATTGTCTCTTTGTTCTCTCATCTGTACTATTAGCTGATTTTTGTCGTCAAGTTCTCTCTTTTGAGCATCAAGGAGTAGTTGGTTTTGTCTCATGTATTCTGCTTCCCTTTCTTCCAACGTTTCTTGTAGTTCCTCGGCGCGTTTTTCTAATGCGACCCTTTCATTTAGGGTTTCCAAATTTTCTAAGTCACTCCTGGTAGCCTCTTTGAAGCCCCTCAATCTTGCCACGTTAACCTTGACCGAGCCACTATCATCAAAGAGGACTTGTGGTTTGGTCCAACGGTTAGCGTCGGGATATCTCATGTCTCTGACGCTTATGAGGACTTTGTTTCCGCGTTCTGTGAGCTTTATGTCGTCAGCTTCGAAATGGGGATAACGCTGCCTTAGTTCTTGCGTTGCCCACTCTACGGTTTCCCGCGTGGTTTCTTCATGCTCGTCTATATTTTGAAGTTCTAAGTACTCAGGGACGGGCCTGCCGCGGTTCTTCGATTGCCACATGCGTTTTAGGACGGCCTTGGCGGCCTGCCACTTGCCGCCATATTTGTGATGTAAAGCTGCGTCGTAGATTAGGGGGTCGGTCTCCGCGCCTTTAGTCCATGCGTCAAATTCTTCATCGTTAATATCGACTTGGCCTTCTTCGGTAAGGGGGTCAAAATCCGTTCCTTCTACTTCCATTATATATGATAAGCTCAAAGTTAAACCCCAACGTATTACCTAAGCAGGTTGGCGGACTAAAGGCAGAACGCACCTTTCACCTGGTCACCTTTACTCCCAGCAGCGGAAAGCCAGGAGAAACCTTGTACGTAGGCGTGCCCCGTCTAACGGATAACCTAGTCTTAGTACCCGGCACGCTGGCGTTAAGGTTTGACCTAGTAATACAGCCAGATACCGCAGACGCGCGTTATGCCGTCAATAACGTAGGCAGAAACCTCGTCTCTAAGATGCGGGTTAAGTTCGCCGGGGAATCCCTTTTGGACTTGAACAGGTACGATCTGTACACCACGTACGAAGATTTATGGCTGACGGCCTTCGACCGCGCGCAAAAGATAGAACAAGGAATCGCAAGCGTAGCCATACGCAAGGTAAAAAGCGCAACCTCTGGCGCCTCAGGAGAAGACGAAATAAAGACGGCCTACGGTACTAAGTATGTTATCCCGCTGGACTTCGAAGTTATCACGAACCACGGCGTATACTACCCAAGGCAGCTAAGTGAACTGCAGTTCGAAGTGACCCTAGCAGATACTACGAACATCCTGCAAGGAAAAGATGTAAGTTCAGCAGCCGTGGACCCTTATTTCATCAAGAACTTGGAGCTGCAGTACGAGACGGTATATAGCGAAGAGCTGGCCCGTAGCGCTGGCATGGAATATAGCGCCGGAAAGGCATTCCTTTACGACCACGTAGTGATGTACAAGACGTTCAGCTTCACAAACAACGTCGAAGAGGTTATCAACCAAAGCATTAATCTTCCCAGGCGCAGCCTCACAGGGTTAATGTTGCTGTTTGCAAAGACATACACCGCAGGATTGCGTGACTCTGAGGCATTCTTTAATCCTAACATTACCAACGTAGGTGTTAGTATTAACGGAGTGCCTAACAAGGTTTACTCACAAGGGATAAAGCCAGCGGATACGTACCGGGAAGTCGCACGAAAGTTTGGCGACCAAATTAGCCCTAAGGAGTTCTTCACGGATAAGTAGCGTTATGGATTGACATGCGCACTACCAACGATGAATCTATGCACGGTCAGGGTCTGCGGCTGGTAAACACTCAAGACGGCATCACTTTGGAAATCAAGCGCACCAAACATGCCAGCGATTCGACTAAGATAAACGCGTATATCTTCGTCGTGTCTGACGCGCAGCTTAGCGTAGAAATGAATCAGCTAAAGAGCGTTACATATTAATGACTTCGTTGCCTCAGCCATTCAAAAAAAGATAAAATATGTGTCTAATATACCATGTTACGCGTCTTCGAAAACAACAACACCAAACTGCAATGCATAGTGCAAGGCGAAACTTTGTACTTTAAGGCGAAGGAAGTGGCTGCCGCGTTGGGATATGAGCGCCCAAGAAACGCAATCAGAGACCACGTGTCTGAAACATACCAGAAAAGGTTGGATGAGCTAAAGGGGGCATCGAAACAGTGCCCCTCTAATGCACAGCCAAATTCCGTGTACGTAACCGAGCCTGGGTTGTATGAACTGATATTCAGCTCCAAACTACCCAAGGCCGTGGAGTTTCAGGATTGGGTCTTTGAGGAAGTCCTTCCCGCATTAAGGAAGACCGATAAGTATGAGATAGAGCGGCGCTATGACGGCCCCAACAAATTGATATTCAAAATCGAGAATGAGTTTGACTTACATAAGAAAGTGGTAAATTACATCCGCCGCTTTTACCCACAAATGCTCATAGCACCCGGCCTAGGAGAACTGCAGGACAGCGACGGTAAACGTATAAAGTGTTGGCAGAAGGGCTACCAACGCGGCCAGCCTGATCTGCTTATTTTGAACGCCCATAAACATTACCGTGGATTCTGCATCGAGTTAAAGACTCCGAAAGGCAACGGGGTATTGTCTGAGGATCAGCGCCGCCTCTTAAACAGCTACGAGGAAAATGGATTTAAGGTGCTCATTAGCAACGACTACGACAGCATCTGCAGAGCCATCGCGGAGTATGCGCGTGGAATTCGTCTACCCTGTAGGTGGTGCTGCAAGCGCTTTAAAAGCGCGCAGACTCTGGGAACGCATTTAAAGATATTCCATAGAATATATGACGTTTAACGCGGTAAAGCAGATACACTGGCGAGATTTAAAGGAGGGTGTTACGTATGAAATAAAAAATTACGTAGCCTTTGAAGATATTGACAGGCTACGGTTGTTATTGGCGCATGAGGGTGTCACGTACAGCCTGTGGGCGCCGGATCGCGTTCGATACGTCATCGAAGGACAGGAGTTTACGCATCTGAGGTCGTATGGGAAGAAGGATGGCCGCTGGGCCTTTGACGTCGAAAAATGCGTCCTTCCTTCGCCTCTATGTGGTTAGGCACGTTGAAAATAGGGTCGTCGGCAGTCGTATCTCTGCTCGGCGACTCTTTTTTAACGATGCAGTCAGCAGGGGGTTCGCACGTAATACAGTCCATATATACTTAGGGTAATTAGTAATCCTCCAAGGAATGCTGCAGCGTAGGCTATCATATATCCATCCCAGAATGTTAAGTGGTGGTTAAGACTTTGTTAAGGAAGGTCGGAAACCCTTCCGGAAACCATCCCAGAATGTTAAATGGTGGTTAAGACTTTGTTAAGAGACAGTTGAATATGTGTTCCTCCTCTCTTACGCATCCACATCTCTCACACTGCTGCCTCCAGTATTCCCTGTTAGTCCATGGGACACCTTCTAACGCGTCAAAACGGGGTAGCGTCCTACTAATCTTCCTAAAGTAGTCTATTCGATTCCTTAGGTAATCATCCTTATGTTCACAACGACTAATGAGATCCCCGCATTGGTAACAATCCACTCCTTCCAGATCGTACCCCTTCAAAAGGTATCGATATGTCCTTTCATGTCTTTTTTTATGTGTCTGAAGACGTTGGCGGCTACTAAGAACCTTATCACAGTAACTACACTGCGTAGTTCTACGGCAAACCCCCTTCTTGACGTGGTACTGCAGCTTCTGAAGAGTGCTGAACTCCCTATTACAGTCATTGCAGGCCTTACTGGTTGGCTTTTTTGTGCAAACTCCATGCCAAACATGGTATTGCAGTCTTTGTTTGGTACTAAATACCTTCTTACATTTCAGGCAGTCCATATATACTTAACAATATTTTAACCTCCATTTAACATTCTGAGGCATCTTTTGGAGGAGTTTGACGGTAACCTTAACAAGATCTTAACCTCCATTTAACATTCTGAGGCATTTCTTACGGGAGTCTTGGACCCAGCTTAACAATATTTTAACCTGCATTTAACATTCTGAGGGGGTTTCTAGGAGGGTTTCCGACCTTCCTTAACAAAATGACAAACCAATCTTAACATTAGATTGGGTAGCGCATGAAGTCCACGACGGACTCCTTTGCCAACGTTGCCATCGTTATCAAAGCGCCAAACCGCTCTGCGCGCTTTAGACCGCACATTTCCTCATAAAGCTCCTTTACGCGTCCATTAAACCGGTCTATCTCCTCCCTTTGCATTTCGACCGTCCTCTCCAGGTCTGACTTCTCTTTGACGACGTTAACCATTGCTTTGACTGCTTCCACGGGCTCCATATATATGAACCCAGATCACATGCCTTGTAACTCTCTGATAGTAGGGCCTACCGGCTGCGGAAAGACCCAATTCGTAGTAGAGCAGCTATTAGGACCCTTTAGATACCGTTTCGACTACATAGTGCTACTTTGCCCCACTTACGTGAACAACCGCACCTGGACGGGCGTAGGCGCGAAAGATGATGACTTCTTCGTAGATATCTTAGACCCTAACGAGTTATCTGGGCATCTTAAGTTCTGGCATAAACAATTCCCTAAGTTAATGGCAGTCGCCTCCGCGGCACTTCACGTAGCCCAGCATGTCGACTTGAAGGAACTTACGATGTCTTGGAAGGACTTCAAGAAGGACAGAGACGTTGCAAAGGTCTTCCAGGCGGCACTTGCTGAGGTACCTGATCAAGTACCTACTTAAGTCATCCTCAGGAATTACCCAGGTCGCCTCAAGTACTTATCAAGTACTTGCTCAGATCCTATTAAGTTACTTATCAAGTCCTTCAAGTCCTTAGATATAAATGAGTGAAGCTGAATCGAAGGCGGAGGAGCAGCCCCAAGAGGAGCAGAAGATTACCAAGGCTAAATCTCCAGGCAGAGTCGCTGCCGGCAAGAAGCTCGCAGAGATGAACAGGAAGAACAAAGCCAAAAAAGAAGAAAAGGCAGAGGAAAAAGAAGAGGAATCCTTTATTAATCCTGGGTACGTCATTGGCGCGTTGGGAGTTGCTATAGCAGCAGGCAGCCTCTACTTACAATGGCGGGCAACGAAGCCGAAAGTAGAACCCGTACATGTGACGCAGGAGCCCCGAAGCAAAATACCCGTGATGGAGTAATAACCTTCTCGCTCTGTAATATAATGTCAACCGCGTTATTGAAAACTGTTGAAGAGGCAGCTATCATTACTTCCATTGTTGCGGGTATTGGTTGGGTAGGTAAGAAAGTGCTCAGAGAAGACTTTACTGAAGACCCAAGCAAGAGCTTCGCTAACTTTGCTAAGATGACCGCTGCCGTAGGCGGGGCTATCATGGCAAAGAATTACCTACAGAAGGAAAAGTACATCCCTAATGTATAAATGGCTACCTTGGTCGCAGGTGGAGTCATTGCAGCTTTAGCATTCACTGGAGCTAATTATGGTGGTCAATATTTGGATAGATTAGTTAGAGGCGATCACAGCGGAGAATTAGCCGCTGAAAGGAAGAGACATGACTTAGCGCTGGAAAAGTATCAAAGGGACGTGGCAGCCTGGAATGAAAAAAGACAAGCTTACAGGGATTGGTTGGACAAGAACTACCAAGACAAAATGCAGGCGGATAAGAACTTTGAAAACACAGACTACGCCTTTAAGCTCTATGCGCAGGCGCACCCCGCGGCATCGACGGGGTTAAAAAGGCCTCAGTTTAAGAATTACTACCAGCCTTCTAAGAAACAAAAAGACAATGAGTTGGTCTTCCACAGGGCGAAAATTTATCTTAACTTGCCTTTTATCATGATACTAAAGTTTGTAAAGGTGTCTTATACACCTTTAAGCAACAACTTAAACGTGATTAAATGAAAACCGTATTTAATGACGTTTAATAGTGCTATAAAGGTGAATAAAGGTATCACTTAACTTTAATTTACTTTAACATACAGTATAAAGGTGAATATATATGGATTTCCTTTAACGTTACTTAACGCATCATCTTAAAGGTGAGTAAAGGTATGTTTCAATTTAACTTACTTTAATACCCCGTGTTAAAGGTGAGTAAATATGGATTTCCCTTTAACGTTACTTAACGCATCATCTTAAAGGTGAGTAAAGGTATGTTTCAATTTAACTTACTTTAATACCCCGTGTTAAAGGTGACTAAATATGGATTTCCCTTTAACGTTATTTAACGCGTCATCTTAAAGGTAAATAAAGCCGGGTTTAATTTTGTTTCAATAATTATGTCAATTCAATATAAAAATTTCTTCTAGCTCGGCATGCATGGTACTAGTGACTCGAAATAGTGCCACATGGAAATAGTGTACACACTCAATTCTGAGTTCCAGATGGGAATTGATACACAAACACCTCTCCGTTCTCTATCCCAATCCTTTTTATTATTATTTCACCATGAAATTTAAGTGTCGGTTACTATATATTTTTGATTATTTAGTTGATGTTATCCTATTGTTTATCGCGCAGTCAAATAACTACGATAAATACATACGATTGATTTTTATACGACCGATAGGGATTGGTACCGTTTGTTGATTATGGTTGCTATGCTACGAAAAACATTCCAAGCGTCGCGTCGGGTCTATACTTCAGTCATTTCAGAATTCTAAAACTACGGTTTCAAATTTACTCGTATACACGTTTTCCGGCCTTTTAACTATTATATAACTGCGATCAATATGAATCAACCTCCATCTGGATATCTCTATTGCTCTCACTGCAATGAGTACGTTTTCGAATCAACATATAGACGACATCATTTGAACCTGTTTTCGAGACAAGCAACAGCTGTTACTACGAGTGAGCACGATAGAGTTCTAGACGATACTTCATCGTCTGATTCTGATGGCGAATCTGTCGATCTATCACATATATCCACATCTTTATTGCAAGGTATGACATATCATTTCTTTTCCTTCTATAACCCGGATTTTCGTCCTTAAACTAAAGCTTATATTTGCTTACAGATCAAATTCAAGATTTACAAACACAAGAAGTTCAAAATCAAACGAATTCCGAGACTGTAAGTATTAATCGCCTTTTTTATTAAACTATGAATACTTTATCATTTTGGAATATCCTTTTGTAGTGGAGGGGACTAAAGTATTATTAACTGTCAAAGTAAAATGTTTTTAAATGCAAAGTTTATTTCATTTGAAATAATAGAACATGTTAACACAAATCTTATGAAATGTTCCGTATTGATATTAAGCTTTTTCTAAATGTCTGTGCTCTCACCAACTGAAAATTATTTATCGATACATTATTACATAGTTGACTCATTGATAGATATTTGGAGGCAAAATGCCTTATGAAAATCTTTTACGCACTAACCCAATAACAATTTAATTGGAAACCAGTTTCGTTTATCCTCTTCACTCCACTTACAAAATTACAGATAAACATTTGATAAACATTTTGAATAATATGGCGTATAACACTAAGATGCGCGCGCTTAAGAAATAAGATAACTAAAATTTAGCGCGAGTAAGGTTGATATAGTTCCATTCATTCTTAAGCCTGGTTCACACGAGCGCAAACGCAAGAAAACTACGTGTGAACTACAGTAACACAAACGCAAACGCAAGGAATGGAAAATTTTCCATTTTCTTGTGTTTGTGTTTGCGTTTGCGTTTTTTAACGTGTGAACCGGAGAAAACGCAAACGCAAGCACAAACGCAAGACGTGGTTCACACGAGCAACGCAAACGCAAGGAAAATACGTGTGAACTATAAACAATCACTACTGCGCATGCGTATCTTAATTTACTTGCATTTGCGTTGTACGTGTGAACATTGCTTGCGTTTGCGTTTGCACTTGTTAAACTGCTACGCTAATCTGCCTTAGCATATGTATATGGCTTTAATTTCTGATCCATACTAATTTGATACATATTTTGATTTTCAGGCTGAACAAGTAACATATGTTGACAGTGACCTAGAGCAGACAGAGAGCAGTGATGATGAACGTGAATCCACTGATTCAGATGTTCATGAATTCTGGGATGATGTCCCTGAATCCTTACTCAACCAAGACATTGAGACATCAAGCCCCTTGCCAGAGCCCAAACGAAAAAAGAAAAGATTTCACTTGGCCCATTCCTTATTACAATGGTTATTGTACTTTCTACTAATTTGGCAAAGCTATTGTCATCTAAGTGATAATGGTCTTACATGGTTGCTAAGATTTTTTCTTCAATTTTTCAAGGCCTTAAACCTTCATATGTCAAATGAACTCCTAACAGATCTCATTGCTGCATTTCCTTGTTCATTGTATATGGTGCGGCAATATCTGAACTTGGACAGGGATAACTTTACAAAGTTCATTGTTTGTCCAAAATGCACAAAGTGCTACAATTATGATGAATGTCTGACATATGATGTCCATGGTCATCAAGTTGGCAAGCACTGCACCAATATTACCTATTTAAGAGGACGACCCCATCAGTGTGATAGCGCACTTGTAAAGAAGGTCACACTAAAAAACAATAATGTCAAGTTTTTTCCTATACATTATTATTGCTATAATGGGATAATCAATCCTTTGGAAAATTTATTGAAGAAAGCTGGTTTTCCTCAGAAATGTGAAGAATGGAGAGAAAGGGATATTGGTAATTCACTAATGACTGACATCTATGATGGCCAACTGTGGAAAGACTTCAAAACATTCAATGGAAAACCTTTTTTAGATGCCCCAAGAAATTATGGCCTTATGTTAAACTTTGATTTCTTTCAACCAATGAAACGAAGAAAGGACTATTCGGTTGGAGTATTATACCTTGTTCTTTTAAACTTACCAAGATCAGAAAGATTTAAGTGGGAAAATGTCATTGTGGTAGGTATAATTCCATCAATGAAAAATGAACCTAAAACATTGAATGAGTTTTTAAACCCAGCAGTTGAAGAGCTAAATGCATTATGGTCAGGAATCTTCATGAACAATAGCATTACTAGTGTACCACTTAAGTTCCGTGCTGCAGTTCTCTGTACATCCTCTGACATTCCTGCTGCAAGAAAGTTATGTGGATTGAAGGGTCATTCTGCAGAGCTGGGTTGCTCCAGATGTTTAAAGAAATTTTCAGGTTCTTTTGGAGAATCTAGAGATTATTCAGGATTTGACCGTACGAAATGGGAAAAAAGAACAAATAGAAATCACAGAAAATATGCAAAAAAAATTAAAAAATGCAAAACAAAAGTCAAGGCTAAAGAGCTCTCAAAAAAATATGGCATATCATTTTATTCTTCGTTATTGGACCTTGAATACTTCGATGTAATACGGTTCTGTGCCATAGATCCCATGCACAATTTATTTCTTGGTACAGCTAAATTTGTATTCAAACTTTGGATTAACGAAGGTATTTTAAGTGCTCCACAATTAAGAAAAATTGATGCTCGAATACAAGAAATGGATGTTCCACCCCATCTGGGAAGACTACCTAAGAATATTTCAGCTAATTATGGAACATACACCGCCGAACAGTGGAAGAACTGGACAATTCTTTATTCCCTCTTTGCATTAAAAGATATAATTGGGGATGACCATTTTAGGTGCTGGCAGACTTTCACCTTAGCTTGTAGGTATGTCTGTAAACCCATCCTCACTGAAGCAGACATAATAAAAGGAGATGGCCTACTATTGAAATTCTGTAACGAATTCCAGTCACTTTATGGAAACAAAGCTACAACACCAAATATGCATCTTCATTGTCACCTCAAGGAAGTAATCATTGACTACGGGCCTATTCAAAGCTTTTGGTGTTTTAGCTTTGAACGATATAATGGTATACTTGGAAGTATTGTTACGAACAACATATCTGTGGAGTTACAATTAATGAGAAAGCTATGCACGTCTAGATTTCTTGATAATGTTTCCTTGCCTGAGGAATTTGAGCCCTTGTTCAGAAATGTAACATCAATTAACGCTTTTTCAGAAGAACAACAAAGTAATTTTACAGGTGAATCATTTGTTGCTCGACTTGAATACTATGAGATGGATTTGAAGCTGCCACTTCATAACATTAATTGGTTAAATATTGCACCAATATCAATCCCTAAGAATTATAGGCAAGCTTTTTTTGTTGATGATGACATACTTATTCTTTTACAAGTATATAAAATTATGTTTCCTGAAAAAGAGCTTTCACACAAAAATCTTGGAAGATCAGTAAACAAGTATGCCACAATTAATATTTATGGCCTTGAATTTGGTTCTAAAACGGCTCATCGAAGCAGTAGATCAACTGGAATACTTGCATCTTGGCCCAAAAATGATGGTAGTATCACACAAGATTCCTCCACTCAAACATTTGGAACAGTTGATTATTTTTTCACTCATTCACTAGTTTTAGACGGAGTTTACTTTAAGAACATTTTTGCATGTGTGACCTGGTATCATTCATCAAATGATACCATTTATGCCAATGTAAACCCTCTTCTCATTGCATGCAAGAATGATACTCTTCCTGGGGGGCCTTCAAGATTTCTTCCAGTACAAAGAATTTCTTCAAAGTGTGCTTATACTACAGTGTCAAATGACAGAGGTGAACAAAGATATGTCATAAGTTCTTTAGTTAAAAGTTTTTGTTAAGTATGATAAAACCAATCCTTTTCGGATTCCCCAGTGCCTCCTTACAATTTATTAAAATTTCACTGAGAAGGCACTGAGAACAAGGATGCATATACTGTGGGTAACCCACTCGCACTTGTATTTTCTTTGTATACCACACTCGCCTAAAGGCTTGATTGTATACTAGAAACTATAAATGACTTGTGGGATATTTCATGGTATGCCATTTTAAACCATTGTATAGCTAGTATATAATAATTATTTAATTATTAAAAAATGAAAAAAGCTTTGAAATTATATTTTGTATCCCTGGTCTTTTATGTGGGGTACCATGAATACACTGCACTGCTAGAAGTCTCAAGTCCTCATACTTGGTATAGTGGCACACTAGTGATATCACAAGTCCAAAAGCATATACATCACTTGCTGTAGATTGAGGGTGAAATCCCCTTACTACCTCTGGTGCAATATGCTTGTGGTATAATCTGTATTTTTCTTGCTCATTTGTTGAGAGGGTGTACTTTTTAGCATCACTAACCTTCTTCATCTTGCCAAAATCAATTAATATTGGGAAGTACTTTCCATCTACTATATGGAAGACAATATTGTCACCTTTGATATCACAATGAATGTACAGTTTTTGGTGTAGGTAGGCAATGGCATTTGAACAATGCCAAAGACTTTCTGCCCAGGTTTTTTGGTCTTTCAATAAATTTGTCTTTGCACCTTCAGCTACTGTCACGGTTTTTACATCAATACCATAAAATTCAATAATCATTGAATATGGTTTCGGCTTATTGGAAATGCCAAACACAAATGGCAAACCTGAAAAAATATATTGGCAGTCAGGGCTTATATAACACAAAGCTTTTATCCTCTTGCCCCCTTTTACCCACCTTTCAGTCATGCAATTGCCTGCAATCACTGATTGCCTTTTGCCCCTGACTGAGTAGCAATTAATAGTTTACACCCAAACATATGTTTCTCAGGCCTCTGATTATCATAAATGTATGTAAATTGCACTATGAAAGTGTGAAATGCACTACATAAAATTCCAAAAAAATTATTTCCTCAAATAGTATGCAAGAGGTGCTTACAAATTTATTATTTTCTTCCAGCGTATGAAGTCTGTATTTTACACACACCTGAGCCTTAATAATAATGAATTATTGTAAAAATCAAACTACGGTCAAAAAGCTGAATTTTTTTAAAATGTCTAATACCTATGCAAGCCGCAAGATGGTTGTTTCCATTGACAATTGACTATTTTGGAGATTAAATAAAAACTTAAGTGAAATTAATTTTAGTAAACCCTTCCTTTTAACACGTATCAAGAGTTCCACGCTACTGCTGATAATTAATATTTTGTAAAATATGCTATATTTTAGTTGTGTCTTTCTTAAGCTAAATTTTGATCAAACATACAAGATCGTGTACCCACCGTTAAACAAATTCTGAATCAAACGTACCGAGAAATAGCATATTTTACAAAATATTATTCCACTTTTTAATCCCCTGAGCATGCGCTTAGAGCAGTAGCATGGAACTCTTGATGCGTGTATTAAAGTTGTTTTCATAAACCTGTAAAATACACTTTAGCATTTTTAGCCCTTAATAACTTCTAATTCTTTTGCTTTGTATTGCTTTTTTCTGACTATTACACTTTAATTGGTACATTTTGTTTCATGGGTTAATGAAAACCAATCCACTGCACTTGTTAATGTGAGAGACAGTTCATAAAAAGTGCTTATGTGTACTTACCCGGATGATCAAAGGAATTTATCATATTGGCTTCTCTTTCAACCATTTGGGGTGTTACAGATTTCTTGAAATATTTCACCGCAACAATCCTCTCTCTGTAACATGCCTTCTTGCATGTACCAAATCTCCCTTCACCAAGAATAAGTTCTTTTGACAAGCTCTTAACATTGTTTGGGTCTATTTGACGAATTTGTCTATAAAGACAGAATGTTGATCAGCAATAATACAGATTTGATATTAAACTAAGTTATTTTAAATCAGGCCAAGTTTTTAAATAAAATATTCATGTACCCATGCAAGCAAAACCTTCCCATTTTGTAGTTCTTTAATATTACAACTCTTAAGTTAATGGATCATGCAGGGAGAGGGGCCAGGGAGCTATATAACAACAACACTTGTATCTTGCTGATATCCACTAAATTTATTTTCAAATCCAAGCCCCCATTTTGACCTTAGACTGTCAAGGCTGTCCAAAACTCATAAACTCATAAACTTATTTACATGAAATGGAAACTTGGCTACTTTATAATATTATCCGTGTCCAAGGTAAAAGGTAAAGTACCTATATTTAACGTCAGTAGTTCCTTCAGTTGAAATTCACCTGCTATCAATGGAAGCCGACGGTGCGCACTTTACCCCCTCTCTCCATCAGTGCTCTGTTTTAAGAGTATTTAAAGCTGAAGCTACACGGATTAGAGAGAAGTCGAAACAGATGTGGAGATTCTAAGGATCCAATCGTGTACCTCGAACTCTGAAGGTCGCGCACCAAGGGGTAATTATTATAGGGTAGGGGGACACTACATTATTTCATATATATGTAGTTGAATAGTCTGCACAAAAAACATTTTGGTTTTCCTTTTTCCGTGAATAAAATTGATCCCCTCTCCCTATAAACAATGAAAAAGCCCCCAACATGAAGTCATGAATCATGACCGTGCAGGCTCTCTATCCTAAATAATCTAACTTTATGTAGAAAATACTTTGCTTTAATAAATAAAAATACGTAATACTAGGGAAAAGAGACTCACATGCATTCGTTATTATCCAATCGTCGCTCTTCCCGCCATTTTTTCCAAAAATATAATGCTCTCTTTCGTTGCTCTTTGCCATACAAAGCTTTCTCTTCTAATTCCTTATTTTTTTCCTTTTGCAACTCCAGCTTTCGTGCTTTCATCATTCTCTTCGCTTTCTTAGACATCTGTTTGTCTTCCTTGCGCTTTTTTTGCTTTCTTTTTCGTCTTTTAACTCGTATTTCTTCGATGGTATTTGGACGAGAAAGCCGTCTTTGTTTAGCATTCGTCAATGGCCGAGGTTCATGTTGCATTTCACTCATGGCAAGTGTGCCACTCGCCTTGTGAAAGACTGTGCTTAAATGTGCCATTTCAGCCAGTTTTACAACACTACTACTTCACCAAAAAGATTGCTAAATAAGATGAGTTGAATTCAAATATATAGTAGAGAAGGTACGAAGGCAACAACCAACCCAACAAGTAAGAATCAAGTCTTCTTCATGTAACCTATCATGTTAGCGCGCGTAAACATGTGCTATAGATTTGCTATCAATACCTCCCTGACAGTCTAAATTAGGGGTCTCCCCTTATTTAGACTGTCAGGGAGGTATACACAGCGATAACTTGCTTTCTTTCGTGCGGTATGCATATCGCTTATACATTTATGTTCGGTAATGGATAACAGTATATTATTCTCGCAATATTATTAAAAATAGACCCATGCAGCATATTTTTTACTGGTTATTACAATGATTCACTTACCCAGTAAGCGTGTAGTCAATAATAAGGTTCCCCACGTGGGCCAGCGTGTTAATATTTGTTTGGGTATCGACATTAGCCAATCAAAGAGAACAGCTCTTCTCGCGCCAAAATATAATTATATAAATTACAGTGTAAACACTTAGAGGGTCTCTTTCCAAGCGATCATTGATCTCAAAAGCTAGTTAGTTAACATTACGAGTTAAGTGTAATAATGGCCGATATTTCTCTAAGCGATCACTACGTTGTCCTACTTCAAGATGTTGTGAACCAAACGAAGTTCTTGAGAGAGGAGATCCACAAGGATAAGAGTAAGGAGAAAGATGTTCTAGAGAACATAGCTAAGAAAGTCGATGGGCTAGCGACGACAGTAAGTTCGATAAATGCGACGGCTGCGAGAAGAGTTCGCCAAATTGGAGGGCCTACAAAAGTCCCTAAGATGTGTAGCGTAAGTATTAAAAGTTTTTCGATCTTTAATATTTAAAACAACAGACACAAAAATCTTTTTAAAAATTAAACTCCCTGGTGACCTCTGCATCGTGCGCTCTAGTGACCTCATTGTCCGGTATGCTTACTGCAATTATTTTTAATCCAAAAGTACTTAGGAAAAGAGAAAAGGCAATCCGAAAACCTAATTAAGCTGTAATTCCCTGTTGATGTTCATTTTTTCTTGATTCTTACAAAATCCTCGAAGAAATCTTAGAATTAACCATTCGCGCGCCAAAACTGAACGTAGATAATTTGAAATTCAAATTTACACAATGTTCTTCGATGATCCTTCAGCTTGCTTTATTTAACCTGCTAATGTTATTATAATCATTATTCATCCTTAAGCGCATTTACTGCGAAATAAATTTGATAACTGATATATAGTAGTAAGAAAGAATTTATCAACAAGCAAACCCGCTCTTTGTATTAAAAATTATATTCTAACCGTTGGTGAATTTTCCCGCCTAAAATACCACGAGACTAGCTTGATCAATAATTAATTCATTTTTCACGTTGCTGCAGAATGACTTTCGACAACAAATAAAAAAGATGGCAAAAGCAGATCCCGAAAACCTATCTCTAAACTTGGAGGAAAGGTAAATTCACTTATTTTGCATTCAGGCTATTCTTTGACCTATTGACACTGATGTTAAAAATAAGTAGTAATGTTTTTTTTAAATTGATTGGAACGAATCTTCTGTGTTTTTTATTTTATTTATTTATTTTTTATTTTAGCCAAGACTCAGATCACAATTTAGTCATATTCAATCAGGTGAAGGATGAGCTTTACCATTCTTATGGAGGGGAAGGAAAGTGTCCTTGGACAGTGTTACAGATGAAAGGTAAGATAAATGTAATTTTATGGAACATGAATTGAATATCTTTACTTTGATTGGCTTAAAATGATTAGTATGTTGCAGATGTGGCATAGGGTTTTCAAAAATTATTTTTAATGCAATTTGTGCCTTCCTCCCCAAATTTCATAATTAGAATTGTCCTGCCTTAATTGATCATAATAGATGAATAAGTAATTAAAAGTCATTGGATAGGACTGCCATTAACATGATCAAAGCAATCCCTGAGCATTGAGGTTTTATTTTATAAAATTGTACTTATAAAATTGAATGACAACTAATACTAATACTATGTATGCTATTTGTTTTTTCTAGTTGCTTTAAAAACATACATGCGATCATTGAGAGCAAGTGCGAAAAGAAAGGCCAAGGGTAACAACCAGGAGCATGTTCGATCATGCAGAAGGCAGAATCGCAAGAAAGAGGTAGATAAATGCATCCCTACATATATCTTAGTATTAGATTTGCAATCATATGGACTGAACCCTAGGGTGATTATTTTTTGTCTGTGTTGTAGATATATATTAGTTTGGAGGTTTGGCCAAATCAAAATGGCTAAATAAAACAAAAAACCTTTGGATAAATATAATGTCTTATCCAATTTGGCCCAAAAAATATTAAATGTATGATGCCTGTGTCCTCAACCTTGAATAAGAAAGGTATGTCCATTTTTCCATGTCACAAGTAATGATTCATCAAATAATAAACGATTTTGTATTGATCTGGGTTTTTGTTTTCCTTGTTTTTATTTTCATAGAAGCTGGGAAGAAGACTTAAAAGCCTTGACTCTAAGAAGTGGAGTAATGAGAAGAAGGCAAAAATAGCCAGTTGCCTCCACCCTGACTATATTTCGAGTGAAGAAAGTGAGGTAGAGGAAGAGGAACCATTTAAGACAGTGGCATATATTGTTAAACCTCTAAACTGGGAAAGTCAGGAACTAAAAAAGGCAAAGAAGTCTCTTGACAAACATCATAAGGATTCTTTGCCTGATTTAGTTAAAAGGAGAGTTATTCCCAGGCGGAATGGACATCCTTCTCGAAGACAAAAGCCAAACGATTGCCCAGACTGGGCTTGCCTTCAGTAATAATTATAATTTTGTGACATTCCTAATCATAAAAGCATTTCTTAATTTCTGATTTGTATCTCTTGCACTTGTCAACATGTGTGCAGATGTTTCATGTTTCACCTCCATTCAGTTTCATGTCACAATATAAAACAGTCTGTAGTATGTGCTACAACGTTTTATTAGGTAGTGCATTGTTTGGCTTCTTTCTTAATAATAGCAATGTCTCTTACTCCTACCAAATTGCACAAATTCCATGCAATGATATGATCAAATGTCCAAGAACTCTCTTTTTAACTTGTCTGTTTTAGCTCCTTATTTTCCTAGTTGTGTGTAATTACAATATATTATGAGTGATTGTCCATCTGTTATACAACAGGGCTGCTCATTTTGTCAACTACTCTACCTGTGAAATGTAAGAAAACTTAAAAATTCTTTAGGGCATGAATGTAACAGGAATCAGTTTTTAATATTTCAGTTTGAGTTTATACGCCACTGTCTTGCATGGAACCTTTTCCTCTACTATCCTCTATTAAATTTCTCATCTATTTATTTGGTAAATCATGTGTTTGTAATGAATTATTGAATTATGAATTATTGCAATAGAATTTCATATTTATAACCAATTATAGTGCTTTAGTGGTAGACACTAAAGTTGTAACTAAAATAATTATTACCATTTTTGTGGTAAAATTTGTATAGGTCGACCTTGATTTCTGAAATAGAGACTATGCATGGAGTACCCACATTATCAACTATTTAGTATAGTAATTTTAACATCATAGGGAGATTTTACTTACCTTATCAACAAAAACTATTATACTCTTTGATAGAGAAAATGAAATGAAACAATACCCAATTATTAGCTTACTATATATTTCATAGCTGAAACAAATTTAATGATTTTTTTGTGATATAGAGAATGAGACATATTTATTGTAAAAATCATTTTTGGCTATTTTTACATAAAAATAGCATCTTTTATATATCTTTTAGTAACATATATTTTCATTGTAAGTTAAGGTTATTATGGATTCAATAAAATCAGTACGATTGAAGGAAAATTCTGAGCATTTTAATTTTGTTTTTCTTTTAATGATCTATAACAAGGAATGAAGATAATTAGTTACCTTCATTAAAATTAATTTGGGAACTAAAAGGTGGGCACATTTATGGGTTATTTATAAAGATAATTTAAGGTTCCTAAAGTTCCCTTTATCAATGTTTATGGATTGAATAAAGAATGATAAAGGTGCCTTTAACTATCATTTATATGGCTTATTAAAGGTATATTAAGTTCCCTTTACCGATATTTAAATAAAGTGATTAAAGAATGATAAAGGTACCTTTAACTATCTTTAATATGGATAATTAAAGGTAGTTTAAGTTCCCTTTACCAATGTTTAATAAAATGATTAAAGGATGATAAAGATAACTTTACATATGTTTAATTATACTTTACTCACGTAATGCAAGGTACCATTACATACATTTAGTATACCATTAAATGAAAGTAGTAAAGCCTCCACTACTAACCTTTAATTGATATGTTTTAAAGCTAACTATACATGGCTTTAAAATCTTTAATCATTTTGAATAAAGGTATGTAAAGGTTCCGTTACCACACCTTTAATATGCCTTTACTCAATATTTAAATATTTATTTTCGCCCTGTGTTCGTAGGAGTTGCAGGACTGGCAGAAGGCGTAGCTTTGGCGTATTTAGTCTGAGCTGCCTTTAGTGACGCGAAGTATGAGCGTCTAATATATATGATTGTCTTTTTGGAAAGCGACAAAAATAACTTTACCACTTATTTGAATCCCCCCATCAAAGCCCGTAAGGTTAGGCTGGTTAGTTGTTCTTTGTACAATTCTTGGTATAATTTAGTCAATGCCTTGGTCACCGTACTTAAGGCGCCTGGCAAATATCAAGGTGAAATGCTACCCGATGGACATTACACGCCAATCACCCTTGCCAAGGAGCTCGCCAAGCGCGGTTATACTCTCACCACGGGATTGCCGGACGAAATGACCCTCAAACATAATATGCCAAACTATTCAGTAACTTTTGGAAAGTTTGACCCATTGGGATCTTTATTATGTGCCTCGGGCAAGACAATTACCGACGCGGCCATACCCGTAAAATGGAAAGTCGCATCCTCTTACGAAGTCTATTGCGACTTGGTTCATAGTTACAACAATGGAGAAAAGTCTTCTCTTATGTCCAAATTCCTACCCAAAGGTAATCCATTTGACCTGGTAGAATACACTCCCATTTCTTTGTGCTATGATTTGTCTAATTTGGTAGAAAGCATAAACATCCCCATTAAGGTGGACGGAAAGACGGTGGATTTTAACGGACGTAAGATCAATCTTGTTTTGGAATTCATATAATGGGCCGCGTAGAGGACAAACTCAAGAGGATTTACTATGGGCCTGAAGGCTATTGGAGAGGGGCGTCGGCTATCAAGAAACTCGCGACCGCGGCCAGGGTATCAGAAGAAACGGCTAAGAACTGGTTAAAAAAACAAACCCTCTGGCAGGTTTATCTTCCCGTGCCCAACTAAATTCCCATGCTCAGCTTTACCGTAAATGCCCCCAATGAAGTTCATCAGGCGGATTTGCTTTTCTTGCCACACGATAAGGTGAGAAAAAAGACCTATAGATACGCTTTGACCGTAGTCGATATCGCAAGCAGATACAAGGACGCAGAACCCATAACCAGCAAGGATTCTGGGGAAGTCGCAGAAGCCCTAGGTAGGATTTATAAGCGCGTTTTGAAATGGCCTAAGCTGCTGCAGGTGGATGCGGGGACAGAGTTCATGGGCGTGGTTACTAAGACCCTGAAAGACCACGACACTAAGATTAGGAGAGCCGAAGCTGAGTACCACAGGGGTCAGAGCATCGTCGAAAGATTCAATAAGACCCTGGCCGAGCGTCTCTTTGGATACCAGTATTGGAAAGAGCGGGAAGATCCCTCCAAACGCAACAGGGAATGGGCTCAGAGGCTCCCCCAGGTCGTCGCGCCTTTAAACAACGAGGCGGCCAGGGCTACGGGGATGAAACCCAAGGATGCTATGAAGAAGAAACACGTGGAACACAAGTCCTACGTCAGAAGCTCGAGGGCGGTCGGACTGAAAGAAAAAAAGCTCCCCCGCGACATAGTGGTCCGATAACTCTATCAGCCGGGGGAACTCGAAGGTGGCAGTAAGAGAGCCACGGATCCTAACTGGTCTTTGGAAACGTATGAGATTTCAAAGTCCGTCACCAAGGAAGGGCAACCCGTGTTGTATTACCTAGATGGCCCAAGTCGTGGATTTGTCAAGGAAGAGCTGCTCATAGTCCCCAAAGACTCAGAGTAGTGCTGCTCCACGCGCCCGATTACACTCTAGGCATGTCAGTCTTACGTTGCCTCTGCAATGCCCGCGTTTGTTATTCATACGATCCACGGAGAACTGCTGATCGTCATTCGGGTCAAACCTCCATAGTAGCGGTATGTTACACTTGGCACACCTTGCCCCTTTCTTATAGACGTCGTCCACGCATAGGTCGAATTTGACCCCCACATAGCGGGGATCCGTACTCTTTTCTTCGTCGTGTCTTTTGTAGCGAAGGAGTTTCTTGGCAATGTTCTCCCTTGCTATGTCTTCTGGGGTGCGGTCGTAACGCGGTTGCGGACCCCAGGCTCTTTTTAACTGTTTGGCGTACTCCACCCTGCTTACGGCGGTGTAGATAAGGTTGCTCCAACACAGCCGCTGATCTATGATCCATAAGGTTTCCTTTATGGTAAGTCCTTGCGCGCTGTGGACTGTCATGCAATAGCCCAAGCGCCAGTCTGGATGGGAGGTTATTTTTTCCACCTTTTCTATGGGCACCCAGGCTTTATCATGCGTTACCGCATTTTGCAGTTGGATGTCGGTACCGGGTACGCAAACGTCGCGGCGCTGCATGCGGGTGTCGTGGGGTTTATAACAAACGGGCACGGGATGCGTAGGGAAGCGCTCTTGGTGTATTTTGAAGAGGTCTTTCTGTATGCGAGACTGTGCTGCGCGCTTACTACTTAGCACCAGATCTTTGGGATGCCAGGCGTATAGAAAGTCCTCGTACTTCTTTGCTCGTACGCGTTTGCGCAGTGTTTTGCATTGCTCGGCGTCACTGATGCCCCTCAATTCCGCTTTCAGGTTTCTTACTTGATCCTTGCTGGGGTAATCTGTGTTAATTTCTTCGGAGTGGTCTACGAAATCTTTCAGCCATTCGTGGGGCATTTCTCCGGTTATTGGAGGAGGCTGGCAGGGATCTCCGGCGAATATTACTTGACATTTCCCGCGGAGGAAGTCTACGAATTCTTGAAGGATTTCTAAAGGAACGGTACAGATTTCGTCCCAAAGTATTACTGGTGGTATGTCGTGAATAGCTTCCGGTACCCACTTTTGGCCATTCCAACGAAAGAAACTGTGGTACGTCTGTGCGTCGTGGCCCATTTCGCAGAGTTCTCTTTCCAAACGATGCGTTGGCGTTAGCACCTTTATCTTAGGAAATAGTTCTAACACACGCGTCGTCTTACCGCTGCCTCCCGTACCGTAGAGGTAAGAGAAGCGTTGGTAGGAAATGGGGTCGGCAACTGAAGGTAGAGGCTCTTTGGTAGGCGTTACGGAACCACGGGTGTGCTCGCCGTGATATTCTACACGTGCCCTCCAAGCCCTTATCTCCTCATCTTTGACGCGCCATTGGCTACTTTCTGCGAGTTCATCGGCAGTGTAGAATTCCTTCATCTTTTCCAACACGCTAGCCTTTACGTATAAGGAATCCGTGGCTACGCGGGGGATATCTTCTTTGTCAAACCGCAGGAGCATTGCGAGAAGGTTGACATGCGCGTAGGCAAGCATGCTGGCGCGGAGGTGGTAATATTGCGGTCGATGATCTTGGTAGTAGCATAAAGCATTCCATTTGCGTTCTTTTTGCTCGGCTTCTATGAAATAGTCCCACTTCTCCACGGAAACCATGGTTCCTTGGTCATGGGCACGCTTGATGAGGAAACTTAACTCACCTTCGTCTGTTATTAGGCGCCTTTGTATGTGTTTCTCGCCTTCTTTGGCGCCCTGGGTAAACTTTCCTATGACAATTCTTGCGGTTGGATTGTGTTCTGGTAACCATTTAGTAAAGGAGGAATGACATAGTATGGCTTCATGTGCGGTGTATTTGAGCAACTTACGCTCTTCAAGGAATTTGAGGAGGGGTACGGGTATCCATTGCTTTTCCTGGAGATGCTTACCATACCAAGCGTAAATTATAGGATGTAAGCCCTTTGCTAACTTCCACACGTGGTCAATCTTACGAACCCCGTAGATGGGGCGTCATAGTGGCCTGGTAAAGCTACGCGAAAGAACTGCGAGTCTGGATGCCCGTAACGGTCGTAACATTCCTTACAGTCGCCAAGGCCTTTGAAACTTGCGGGGTAACAATGTTTCATATCCAAGGAAACATACTCATCTTCGTCGTATTCCATATTCCACAAACCTCCATGACCGTGCTCCACGCATGCTTTGGCTATGTCTCCGAACTCCTTTGGGGTAGGTTTCCAACCATTCCTTTTCTTCGCTGCTAGAAAGTCTAAGCTACGACTACTAAGGACCTCATCTGAGAAGTCTTCCCCTAAAGTTTCACAAGCACTTCGAATGCGTTGGTGTTCCATTTCAGGACGATACCGAGTACCATCTTGCGTCATAAATTGACTTCCTTCAGAATCCATCAGCCAAATAGAATTCTCATGGACCAATTCTGCAAGTGGCGTGTTTTCGTAGATTTTTGTCTCCTTCTTCTTAGGAAATCTTAACTCTCTCCAAGCGCGTCCGTTGTGCTGGTAAATGACTATGGGAGCACCTCTACTTCCATACTTATGCGTACCAGGGTAAATAAACCCGTCTGTGGTGTCTTTCACATGTATACGCCTTTCTAACAGCACTTCTAACTTCTTAATGTTATCTATCGTGGCTCCTGCCCTACGGGTGACATCTTCCCATTTTCTGATAGATTCTCTTCTTTTCAGAGTTAACTTACCGCCTCTAGAGGAATCCTTGAAGAATTCTCTTACCAACTTTCCAACGCAGTTGCCAGTATGTCGCATTGGCTTGAGCTTCTTAACGTCCGGCTTCTTGATCTCATAAGCACCGTAGATGACCACCGTAACTGGGTAAGCAACTTCGTAGAACAACATATCCACGCCTACCAACGCTCCCGGGCGCGTTTGCTTACTCAGAACAAACAGGTTCTGCTTACCAGACGCCCGAATGGGGGTACGGCCTTTTTCTATTATCCATTCACCATCTAAATACTTTATAAACGTCAATTTCAAACGGTAATCTCCTTCAGGCTTTAAGTTAATTATCATTATAGCTCTTTCTTCATCCATGGTCTCGTCCGTATCTCCCTCCATAAAAGTCGTGAAGGCGAAGTCAGCATCCAAACGATCCAACACCTGAGTCCTCAGCTTGCGCACAGTTTTGTTTTGAATGCTTTGGATGGCGTCCATCTATATCTAGGAAATATTTTAACCTTCGTTTGCGACACAAATATTTTAACTTAATACATAGATTTCGCAAACACAGCAGCAGTAAGGGAATTATCGCGCGGGTAATACCCGCTGCGGACGCTTAGTGTTTAACCCAGGTAATACCCGGGCCTCCCGGTACCCCCTCCGCGAGTCCCCCTTACTGCTGCTGATGCCCAACCGCTTTACACTGATGACATCATTGCAGATCTTGCGTGCTCTAGTGCAAACGTTGAGAAATTATTACTTGGACTGAATACTAATAAAGCTACTGGCCCTGATGGTGTAACAGCACGATTGCTTCGTGAGGCGGCTCCTTCAATTTCGACCTCACTTTCATGCCTGTTCAACATGTCTCTCAACAGAGGAACGTTACCATGCGACTGGAAGCGTGCTAATATTACTCCAGTGTTTAAAAAAGGTGAGAAGGAACTTGTCACTAATTATCGACCAATTTCTCTCACTTCTCTGGTTGTGAAGACCCTAGAAAATCTTGTTGTTAACCACATCCTTTCGTATCTCGAGGATCACATTCTGCTTAGTCAACATCAGTATGGGTTCCGAGTTGGCCTTTCATGTACATCCCAACTTATTCACTTATTCCACACATGGGCGTCAGCTCTGGATAAGGGCAGAACATCAGATGTTGTCTTTTTGGATTTTGAGAAAGCTTTTGACTCTGTTCCGCATGTTCATCTCATTTCAAAGCTACAGCAGTTTGGGATTCGTGGTCAAATTCTTGAATGGCTGAGTGACTTCTTACATGAACAATATCAATGTGTTGTATTGGAGGGTGAAAGTTCGAACTGGACTAAGGTTTCGTCTGTAGTGCCTCAGGGAAGTATTGTAGGACCGATGCTGTTTTTGTTGTACGTAAATGATATACCAGAGAATCTATCATGTGCCAGTGAAATGTTTGCCGACGACACACTATTATTCAACTCTAGCAAACCATCTGATGTCTCCCACCCTATCCAAGAAAGTTTATCGCGTATCTCTGCAATGAACGTTTGAAATACCTAGGATGGCCAAGTCTTCACTCTCGTCGTGACTTTCTTAGCTTAATTCAATTATTTAAGTTTATAAATGGCTTTTCTAAAGTCAAATTACAAGATTACTTAGTATTTTCTAAAGGTCGTACTAGGTCTACTCATGACCACAAAATTTGGACACCAAATGCTCGAACTAACATTTATAAATACTCCTTTTGGATTAGTTATATTAATATATGGAACGATCTGCCAGAACATTTAGTTCATTGTAATTCTCTTATTAAATTCAAGAAAGGTCTTAGAGATTATTTGTTCAAAGAGAACTAGTAAATTTTTATCCTCTTCATTAGCAGCAGTTAGGCGGAGTCGCGAATTGCCGGCATTGCCAAAAATCGCAAGTCGAAAAACACCATGGGGGGGTGGGTTTTTAGAGGTCGGTAACCCGCCCTACAGGGGGTCTTGCGCGATCCGCCTGCAGCGCGAAATGTGCCTAACTGCTGCTCTGTTGGGGTCGCAAATGGAGGAAAAGATATTCTTTAGATATACGATGCATGAATGTAAGAAGTTCACCAATGACTTCTGTGTGATTTGTTTAACGCCTAAAGTTGTCATACCGAAGCCAGAATCTTTTTGGTGTTGTGGTAAAAAAATGCAAATAGAAGACGACACGTCAGCACAGTGTTACGAGTGTGGTAAGAATATTCGTAATGCCGTACCAAATGCTACCAGAGAGCAGTATTACGCCAATGGAGGTCGTAAGAAAACGCCATATAAGAGGTTGAAATACTTCAGGGACTGGATGAGTCATATCCAAGGCTTACATCCGGTGTATTTAGACACGCGGGAGATCGTGGACAATTTGGAAGAGCCCTCGCCGCAAAGTCTACGAAAGACATTGAAAAAATTAAAGCTAGGGAAATATTACAAAGCTATTCCCTATCTTTTGTCTGAAATTACCGGTAGGCGTATTCCTCATGTCCCAGATATGCAAAGGGCCGAGTGGTTATTCTGTCGGCTGGATAAGGATATTCCTTATTACCCCGACGTAATTTACGAAATATTTTACAAAATAGACCCCAACCACCCCCTATTAGAATGGATTCCGAGAAGATGAAATGTGCAGCCGAAATCCACCTACGCTTTTTTCAAAGCAAATGTCTACTGAGCGAGTTTTCTTTGTAGATCTTCCTTTGCCTTCTGGTAGATCTGTTTGCGAGATTCCTCGGACAGATCTTTCACGATGGTTTTTTTATTGCCCGACTTTAGCTCCCCGTATTTCTTTTCCTCCGCGAGGATCAAAGAAAACTCCGTGTCGTCTATGCGGCGGTCCCGCAGAGCTTGGGAGACTAAGTCGGCGATGGTGTGTCCATCGGGCAGCAATACGGCTTGATAGTTAGATCCTCCTGTATGCTCAGTGACTATGCCCCTAATCAGGTTATACCAAGAATTGTACAAAGAGCAACTAACCAACCGAACCTTATGGGCTTTAATGGGGGGATTCAAGTAAGTGGTAAAGTCATTCTTGTCGCTTTCCAAAAAGACGATCATTATATTAGATACGCCAAAGCTACGCCTCCCGCCAGCCCTGCGACTCCTACAAAGACCAATTCATTGTCTTTTTGTTTCTTAGAAGGCTGGTAGTAATTCTTGAACTGAGGCTTTCTCATTCTAAAGTCGGGGTGTGCTTGCGCATAGAGCTTAAAGGCGTAGTCTGTGTTTTCGAAGTTCTTGTCTGCCTGCATCTTGTCTTGGTAGTTCTTGTCCAACCAATCCCTGTAAGCTTGTCTTTTTTCATTCCAAGCTGCAACGTCTCGCTGATATTTCTCCAGCGCTAAGTCGTGTCTCTTCCTCTCAGCGTTAGATTCTGCGTTTCTATCACCGCTAACTAATCTATCCAGATATCTACCACCATAATTAGCTCCAGTGAATGCTAAAGCTGCAATAACTCCACCTGCGACTAAGCTAACCATTATATGTTAGGCAGGTACTTTTCCTTCTGTAGGTAATTTCTTAGCATGATAGCCCCGCATACGGCAGCGGTCATCTTAGCAAAGTTACTCAGGTTTTTACTTGGGTCCTCAGTAAGGTCCTCCTTTAGGACTTTCTTACCTACCCAGCCAATACCGGCGATGATGGAGGTTGTGATAGCAGCTTCTTGGACGGCGTCAATTAATTTGGTCGACATTATATTACAAAGCGAGAAGGTTACTCCATTTCAGGGATCTTACTTTTTCTAACAGCCGGTTCCACAGGTGCGCGATATGTTGGTGGTCCTACCTTTTTCGTAGCCCGCCATTGTAAGTAGAGGCTGCCTGCTGCTATAGCAACTCCTAACGCGCCAATGACGTAGCCGGGATTCCAAAAGGATCCCTCTTCTTTTTCCTCCACCTTTTCCTCTTTCTTTGCTTTGTTCTTCCTGTTCATCTCCGCGAGCTTCTTTCCGGCAGCGACTCTGCCTGGAGATTTAACCTTGGTAATCTTCTGCTCGGGCTGCTCTGCCTTCGACTCTGGTTCACTCATTTATATCTAAGGACTTGAAGGACTTGATAAGTACTTGAGAATGACTTAAGGATGACTTGACAATGACTTGACAATGACTTGACTAAGTACTTGACAACGACTTAAGGGCGACTTGACTAAGTACTTAAGGATAACTTGACTAAGTACTTAAGGATAACTTGACTAAGTACTTGTGGCGACTTGATCAGGTACCTCAGTAAGTGCTGCCTGGAAGACCTTTTCGACTTCTCTGTCCTTCTTGAAGTCCTTCCAAGATGTTCCGAAGGAACCTAGTACCTCCTTCAAGTCGACATGCTGAGCCACGTGCAAAGCCACAGAGGCAACTGCCATTAACTTACCACACTTTAAAGACAACCACCCACAGGTTATCTTAAGTTCTTGGGCGATGACATAGTCCTCGCTTATGTCCTTCTGTAGTTGCTCCACGTCGTCTATGGGCAGCGCAAGTCCAAGCAATTTAGTCGCAAGTCGGATAGCGGAGTCTGCTACGGCGTCCGTGGTCTTACTTGCAAGGGCGGCCTCGTACCTCTTATGGAACTTTTTGACTTCATCTTCTGACAACTTATTAACCTGCTCATGGGTAAGTTCCTTGCCTATCATTTCTTTGCACTTCCCCGAAGACACAAGGATGTTGAGTTGTTCCTTAAGGTTACTTTCATCTAGCTGTGTGGGGACTTCATCTATCAACTGCTCAATGTCCATATATGTTAATGGAATACGGAAACCTCAAAGAGAAGATCATTTTGGAATGTTGGTGCGTTTTTAAATGCCGCATGTATTCATGCAACTGTTCCTTGCTTATCTCACCGCCGTAGTCGCTTAAGATGGTTTCCAGGTCACTCCGGCTCGGAGTATAAAATACGACCAGGGAGCCTATGTTTTCCCTAAAAGGCTTGGAGACGCTGGTAAGCTGCTGGGAAAGCAACCAAACGCTGATATTGTCATGCCTACCGCTGAAGGCGAGTTTAACGAGCTCGGAAGTGCGTCTTTTTACGTCGTCCCCGCAGGCGATGTCATCCAGTATGAGTAGTGTCTGCGTATCTTTAGGGAATTGTTTGTGCCAGAACTTCAAATGGCTGGATAACTCGTTAGGGTCTAAGATATCCACAAAGAAGTCGTCATCTTTCACTCCTATGCCCGTCCAAGTGCGGTTATTCACGTAGGTGGGGCATAATAGCACTATGTAGTCAAAGCGGTATCTAAAGGGTCCTAATAGCTGCTCCACTACGAACTGGGTCTTTCCGCAGCCGGTGGGTCCTACTATCAGAGCATTGCAGGGAATATGGTTCGGATCCATTATATATACGATGGACCCAGTGGACGCAGTAAGAAGGATTGCCGCCGACGCAAAAGATAAAAGAGACACCATAGAAATGCAAAGGGAGGAGATCGATCGGCTGCGGGAGCGCGTGCAGGAATTGTATGATGAAATGTGCGGTCTGAAGCGCGCGGAAAGGTTTGGTGCCTTGTTGACGATGGCCGGTTGGGCAAAAGAAAGCATTAAGGACTTTATGCGGTATCCCATATAAGGCTTAAATAACACTTAGTTATAATGAAGTGTAAGCAATGTGAAAGGGAGTTCAGCAGCAAGCAAAGATTGCAATATCACGTCGAAAGACGGGTATGCAGTAAGAAGGTAAACAACGTTACCGTTTGCGAAGACTGTGATAAGCAGTTTAGCAGCGCGCAGGCTTTGGAGTACCATCGTAATAAAAGGGTTTGTTTAAAGAATGTATGCGTGCGCTGCGACGAGAACGTTACCGACGCCTGGCACCGACATAGATGCTACGGTAATTACGATTTGCTGGGCGTAGCATGTGAGGAGCACGGTGACGTTGCCGCCCGATGTTGTCCGCAGGAAACCCAAAGGAAGTTAACGCAAAGGAAGAAAGAAATAGACGAAACGTTTATGGAGTTTGACCGCGTAGAAGGCGTAAGGTGGGAAGATAGGGAATATTGGGAGGCCAACTGTGAGCGCTGCGGCTGTCAAAGAAGTGACCAACATATTTGGCAGTGCCTCTACGACGGTCAAGGCGGCTTTAAAGAGTACTTAGATCGCTTTGATGCTTGGCATGCCAGTAACGAGGTGGCAAGGAAAGCCCGTAGAAGTTAGAAAGGGACCTAAAATAGTAAGATAGGGTTTGTGCAAAGAGTCTCAAATCCTGATCTTATTTTTTATGTTGTTTTGTTAGGGATCAACAACATTTAACAAAACAACAATAAAAATAGGAACCCCTTTTAAAGGAGGTTGCAGGATAATGAATAAGAACCCTTTTAAAAGAAGAGCGGATCGTCACTACTTTTTTTTTTCGTCAAGAGATGTAGTAAAGTACGACTTGTGCAAAGAGTCTCAAAATACGACTTTATTTTTTATGTTGTTTGTTAAGTATCATCAACGTTTAACAAAACAACAAGAATAATAGGAACCCCTTTTAAAGGAGGTTGCGCACTAAGAACAAAAGAGGTCTATGCCTCTTTTCGTGTCCCAAAAGACGTCGATTCATATTCCTAGGTAGTAAAGTACGACTTGCGCAAAGAGTCTCAAATCCCATTCTTATTTTTCTTGTGTTTGTTAAGTATCATCAACAAAACAACAAGAAAAAATAAGGACCCCCTTCAAAGGCCTTGCAATATATGCTAGCCTACGCAGCAGCCTTCTTAGGGGGGGGGGGGGGGGGTTCCTAATCACCCTTTCAATATATGGACTGTATTACGTGCGAACCACCTGCAGATTGCATTACGCCCACTCCTCCACCGCGTAAAAAATACACTTGCCTTCATTGCGGCAAGGTATTCCTGGAAGGATCCTTTGTGGGGCATTGGTGCTCCGCGGAGCAGCGGACCCTATTAGACGTCCTTACGAATGCAGAGGACTCTCAGGCTCCCAATTAACCACGTCAAATACCCACCTGCCATCCTTTTTACCATGACTCATAACATGGGTAACGTCCTGTCCTTCGATGGCGTACCTTATCCTATCGGGCGCCCAAAGGGTGTATGTTCTTTTTTTATTCTTTAAGACCAAACGCAGGCGGTGCAAGTCTTCAAAGACCACATAATTCTTTATCTCGTAAATCTCCCCCACCTGCAAATCCCTCCAGTGCGTTTGTATAAACTTTAACTCGTTAAATTTATCCTTGTCCATATATTCTATGAAATATCTTTAAGTGTGTTGCCAAAGTCTCCGAGGTTTTAAAGCCCTTACAGCACCACCTGCAGGGAATTCGTAGGTGTTCAGCATACGCAGTGATCTCCCTGCAAATGACATCGTAGTCGCTGCTTACGAGCACCTTATAGCCGTTTTCTTCATACCTCCGTAAGAGTAGTTGCTGATCCTCAGATAACCTGCCATTGCCTTTCGGGGTCTTTAGCTCTATGCAGAATCCACAGTAATGTGTGTGCGCGTTCAAGATCATTAAGTCGGGTTGTCCGCGTTGATATCCTTTCTGCCAGCACTTTATACGTTTGCCGTCTGAATCCTGCAGTTCACCTAGACCAGGGGCTATGAGCATTTGGGGGTAAAACCTGCGGATGTAGTCCACCACCTTTTTATGCAGGTCGAACTCATTTTCTATTTTGAATACCAACTTGTTTGGACCGTCGAAGCGCTTGTCTATTGCATATTTACCCGTTTTTCTTAGCGTAGGAAGAACGTCACCTAACACCCATTTCCTGAACTCCTTAGCTACGGACTTTTCAGATCCGAATATTAACTCATAAAGACCCATTTCAGTGATGTAAACGGAATGTGGTTGCGCATTAAGGGTGTCAGTCAGATTGACACCCTTTATAGACCTCAAAGTTACCTTGTTTTCCTCTGATACGTGATCAGACGCCGCTTTTCTGGAATTTACGTAACCCAAGGCATCAGCCACGGACTTCGCTTTGAAGTACAGTTTGTCGCCTTGCACTATGCATTGCAGTTTCGTACCGTTGTTTTCAAATATTTGCAGCATCGTATATCTAAGAAATATTTTAACCTTAATATGCAACACTTTTAAGTTGATTCGTTTCTACGCTCACTTGTGCGTCTGAGACGACGAAGATGTAGCAGTTTATCTTGTCAGCGTCGCCCGCGGAGGAGTTCTTGGTGCGCTTGATCTCCAATGTTATACCATCCTGCGTATTTACCAACCGCAGACCCTGGCCATGTAGGTCTTCGTCGTTAATGGTGCGCATGTCAATCCATAACGCATACTTATCCTTAAAGAATTCCTCAGGGTTAATTTGGTCGCCAAACTTGCGCATGGCCTCTCTGTACACGTCTGCGGGCTTTATCCCCTGGGAGTAGACCTTGTTTGGAACGCCGTTTATGTTGACCCCCACGTTAGTAATGTTGGGGTTGTGAAAGGCTTCGGAGTCGCGCTTACCGGCCTCGTAGGGTTTGGCAAACACCAGCATCAACCCCGTGAGACTTCTTCGGGGGAGGTTAATACTTTGGTTGATAACCTCATCCGTCTTATCCAGGAAGCTGAACGTCTTATACATCACTACGTGGTCGTAAAGGAATGCTTTTCCGGAGCTGTATTCCATGCCAGCGCTACGTGCTAAATCTTCGCTGTACACGGTTTCGTACTGTAATTCTAGATTAGTGATAGAATAAGGATCAACAGTCCCGCTAATTGCGCTGCCCATGCCTCCTAGAATGTTCGTAGTGTCCGCCAGGGTTACTTCAAACTGCAACTCTGCCAATTGTCTGGGGTAATACACGCCATGGTTTGTAATTACTTCAAAGTCCAAAGGGATAACGTATTTGGTACCGTACGCAGTTACTACCCTTGTTGCGTCTGCTACTGCGGTTGCTCCGCTGGAGTCAGTAGGCGCCGGGTTGGTGTCGCTGCGAAGCTTACGAAGGATAACGCTTCCGATTCCCTGCTCTATCTTTTGTGCACGGTCAAAGGCTGTTAGCCATAAATCTTTGTACGTGGTGTACAGATCGTACCTATTTAAGTCCAAGAGGGATTCCCCGGCAAACTTGATTCTCATCTTAGAGACGAGGTTCCTACCCACATTATTGACGGTATAGCGCTTGTCCTTGGTGGTTGGTTGTATTGCTAGGTCAAACCTTAAAGCCAAGGTACCAGGAACCAATACTAGGTTATCCGTTAGGCGGGGAACGCCTACGTACAGCGTTTCTCCAGGTTTAGCGCTAGAAGGCGTAAAGGTGACCCGGTGAAAGGTGCGTTCTGCTTTCAGCCCGCCAACCTGCTTAGGTAATACGTTGGGATTTAACTTTGAGCTTATCATATATAATGGAAGTAGAAGGAACAGACCCCGACTTTGATCCCACCACTGAGGAAGGTCAGGCTGACATTAACGACGGTGACGAAGAACCGCTGCTTCCCACCCAACAAGTCGACGATTCCCTAAGGGATAGGATCGCAAAGGTCCTAAGACATCCCAAAGCACGCGAGTACACGTTTCCGCGTGAGCACATAGAGCTTCAAAACGTGGAGCAGCCGGAAGCAGCCGCGCGGGAAACCGTAGAGTGGGCAACACAAGAGCTGGAGCAGCGCTATGTCCACTTCGATGCTGACGACGTAAAGCTCACGGAAAAGGGAAACAAAGTCCTCATAAGCGTTCAAGACTTAAGATTTCCCGACAAAGACCGCTGGACGAAACCGCAAAACCTCTTTGATGAGGAGGGCAACGTTAGGGGTGGCGTCTTGAGATTAAGAGGCTTTCAGCGTGCTACTAGAAGCCTGTTAGAAAGGCTGCACAACTTAACCGAAAGGACCAACGCGGAAAAACGTGCCGCGGATCTGCAAAGGGAGTTAAAAGAAAAAGATGTAGAATATGCAAAGCAGGGTCAGCTACTTGCCGATGCTGAAAAGAAGTCCGCCCATCAAGATGAAAGAATAAAAGAAATAGGAAATCAGGTGGATCAGGCCCTGCGCGAATTAGACAAAGCACGGGAGGACTTAGGAGAAGCCCAAAGCTCTGGCGCCTCAGTGGAAGCGCTGCGGGAAACGTTGGAAGAAAGGGAGGAGGAATACATGAAGCAAAACCAGCGGCTTGCCGACGCGCATAGGAGGGAAGTCGAATTTAAAAATCAAGAAATAAGGGAGCTGGTAGACCAAAGGAATGAGATTCGACGTGAAAGGAATAAATTACGAAAGGATCTTGATCTCACCCTGCAGGCGTTGGACGTAAAAAGCGAAAACCTGCGTGCTGAAATGTCTGACTCCTTGGTAGAAAGGCGAATGTTAATGTCTGAAATCAATGCAAAAACAGATCAAATTCAACAGAAAGATCAAGCCATCAAAGACTTAGAGTATGAAATAGAACGACAGCGGGGGGTAATCGAAGATCAAGAACGCCCTGAGGAAGAAAAGGAGGCAGCTCAAAAGGAAATAGAAAATCTAGAGGTACGCCTTGCGGAATTGCGGGTGGAAAAGGAGAAGTTGGAGAAAGAATTAGGACTTACCACCAAGGAAAAGATAAAAAGAGCCCTTTTGAAATATGGTCTTCCGCTGGCATTTGCGGTCGCTATTTCGAGCGTAGTAGGCGTGATCTTGTCCGCGCTTAAGGCTACAGGCGCGGGCGTAAAGAAATTAGGCAGTGGGCTGACGGACTTGGGAAAAAAGATGGCAGCCGGCCTTCCTGGGCTGCTGGGTTCGGTTGTTTCCTTGGCACTTAGGGCCGGCGGAGAACTGTTGAAGTTTGTGGGGAATAACATTTGGATATTAGTCGTCGCTATTGGAGTGGTACTCCTGAAGAAGATGAAGGGTTAATCTTATCCTTGTGTATTACTGGTGGCTTATCGTCGTCAGGCGCCCCTCGGGGTGTTCTCGACTGGGGATAAGTAAAGATAGTATTCACACCGCCTTGATAATTCGGTATTAAGGATAACACGCCCATGGTAGAGATGGGCTTATGATTCCAAACAGCATCCGTCGGAGGATTTTTCGTCGGGGCGGCATTTATCCGAAGGTAGGCAACGTCGTTGGGAAGAACCTGTAACTTTGCATATTGACAATTGGCTATCATGTGAAACGTTACCGGCGTTAAGTCTTCTGTGGTCGACCCTGGGGGCTCCGACGAGAAATGAGCTGGGTTCCTAGTATTATCTTTTTTTCTATAGGGTAGTAATGGTTGGTTATCCTCATCGACGAGTCTAAACCCAACATTACAACCATACCCCGTCGAAATGACAATGGTACACATGATCAATCCCAGGCCTCCAACCTTCACCCACAGCCCGGTGTCATACCATTGCTGTTCTAAGTAGTCCTTCTCCCCCAAAAAATGTAGAAACCAATCTTCCTTTACGTGTGGGTTCATATATATGAAGGCACCAGCGGTATGGCGGTCATAGTAGAGATTGGCTTATGGCTCCAGGGTCTGTCGGGAATGCCGCGCCCGCCGACGTAATTCATCCTTACGTTGCCATCGTGGGATAGAATTTGCAGCTTGGCATATTGGCAGTTGGCTATCATATGAAAAGTAACCGGCGTTAAGTCTTCGGCACTTATTGGAGTGGGCTCCGACGAAAAGTGGGTCGGGTCCCTATTGTTAACTTTCTTTTTGTAAAGTGGCAATGGGTGGTTATTCTCGTCAATGAATCTAAACCCCACGTTTGCGCCATTACCCGTGTTAATGCTAATGGTGCATATTATTAATCCCAAGCCCCCAACTTTAACCCACATTCCAATATCAATCCACTCATTCCCTTCGCCATATTCCTTTTGGTCTAAATGGTGAACGTAATGGGTTTCCTTTACATGTGGATTCATATACCATAAGCCTTACAAGCTTACTACCGTAAGAGTGCTAATGGTAGCGTGATTATAAGGTCGATCTCTTTGGTCATGTATGCTATTTATCGTTACTACGCCCGTGTCGTCTACTCTCATTTGCAGCTTTACCTTCCCATGGCAATCAGCAACCATGTGGAAAGTCCAAACCGATAGATTTTCGGCGCTGCCGGGGTTGGGCTCTACGGAGAAATGCGTAGGCTCCCTGTTGTTTGTCTTATTTCTCATAGGCTGCAGTACGCCATTCTCATCCAGGAACCTAAAGCCCACGTTGGCATGGCTGCTCGTGCCAATGCAAATACTACAAAGGATTAACTTCTTCCCCGAGTAGTTCAAATTCACGGACATCCCCGTGACATCAACCCAAGAGCTCTGGGTGTATTTTTTCTCGCCTGTGTAAGTCGTATAAACACAATCTACTCCAGCTACGTAGGGGTTGTTCATCGCCATATATAATAGCTCAGACCAATGCTTGCAGCGGTTAAGCCGACTTTTAGTAAGTTATGGTCATATTCCTCGGTAACCTTCTTTACTGGTTTCTTTGGTGGCTTTTCTACATGCGCCTTCTTTGATGGTTTTCCTACGTGCTCCTTCTTTGGCTTCTCCACGAAATGGGGAATGTTCCTAAGAGTGTCAGAGTTCACGTCATTCACCCCAAACTTCATATCCTTAGTAGCTCGTTGAAGTTTGTTGTTGTAACCCACGACGGAATCGGCGTTGATGACCAAATTACTTGGCATTAACCAACAACCCGGTGACAAAGCGTAATCCAAACGCACTTTTGATTGTTGGACCGCTAATTGATACCTTTGCACAGACTTTGAGATCTCATTCTCAATAATGGCGCTTTCGAAGAGAACAAGGAATACTTGCTGCGTTTCTTTTGACGCCCCGGAAGCGCTCACGATGGGGCTGCGGGTGCTAACTTGGGCGCCAAGGACGCAATAGACGAAGGCTTCAATACTTCGGTTAATCCTTGCTAAATTCTTCAAACCAATACCCTTCGCGGCAACAAATGGCGCCCACGGATGGGTTTCTTTGCTTTCAATGAAGTAAATTAAAGTACCCTTTGATGCTTTACCGCCAAGGTCTGAGAATTCCCATTTGCTCGGATACCCCATACCAGCCCTTTCTATGCTAGCTCCTACATATGCTGCATAAGTGTAAGTTTCTCCGAGGCCGTGTGCGGCACCTTCTTTATTACGAAAGTCAGGGTTTGAAAGCCCAAACTCGTTTTTTAAACGCTCCCATGCGACTTTATCGTATTTATTATCCTTCGCGTTAAAGATATTATCACTTGGTAGAGGCGCTCCTAGTTCAAACAATATTCTGCGGATGGTAAAGGCAACGTGGAATCTCAAAAATGGAATATGCAACATATCCATGGCCACACCGCATCCTTTCGTCGCAGCCCAAACAGCAAAGTTCAACTGCTGCGGCCAATACCGCATGTTAGGCCCTGCCAGCCATTCTCTGGCTTCCTTGCCTGATGTATGCTTCATGCGGGTTTCTCTGAAGATGTCTCTAATCTTTATCTTAAATGCCGCTTTACCTACGGGTATTTCTAAAGTGGTAACTAACCCAGTAAAGTCCTTCGTGTCTTTATTATCGTAAAATGGATAATCCTCCGTTGTTGCCAGTAGATTCTCTGGAAAATTAGGCTTTGGCGGTGGTGGCGGTGCGGGCTTTTTCGGCTTGGGAGGAGGGGTGTTGTGGTGTGGTGGCGTCTTGGGCATACTATGGTATGCAAACGGATACGTCCTCCTCCTAAATACGTCATTCCCAAAAGCGTCGTACATTAGTATATAATGGATGTTATACCTTCAGCACCTCAGTTGTACCCAGATGTTCCCACCATAGGTCCTACAGAATTAAACGCCGAGAACTTTCGTCTGAATAAAGCGAACTTAATACTGGCTTACTTGGAAGGGCAAGCGAAACACTATGAGGAGGTCAGGAAAAAGTATGCTAGAGCGCGAAGCATACTACATAAAATCGCGATAACTTCCGGCTCCATGTCCGTGGCGTTAACAGGCACTGGTGTTGCTACTTCGCTTACCGGGCCTGGAATAGTCGTTGGCGTTCCTTTAGCCAGCGTTGGAGCCGTCTGCGGCATCGTTTCCGCTGTTACGACAGGCATTATAAAGCAACTGTCCGGTAAGATATCCAAGCACGACACTCATATAGCCCTAGCAAGAGCAAAGGCTAACACCATCGCCGACTTAGTCTCCCAAGCTCTGCGGGACCGCCGCATAGACGACACGGAGTTTTCTTTGATCCTCGCGGAGGAAAAGAAATACGGGGAGCTAAAGTCGGGCAATAAAAAAACCATCGTGAAAGATCTGTCCGAGGAATCTCGCAAACAGATCTACCAGAAGGCAAAGGAAGATCTACAAAGAAAACTCGCTCAGTAGACATCTGCTTTGAAAAGAACGTAGGGGGATTTCGACTGCACATTTCATCTTCTCGGAATCCATTCTAATAGGGGGTGGTTGGGGTCTATTTTGTAAAATATTTCGTAAATTACGTCGGGGTAATAAGGAATATCCTTATCCAGCCGACAGAATAACCACTCGGCCCTTTGCATATCTGGGACATGAGGAATACGCCTACCGGTAATTTCAGACAAAAGATAGGGAATAGCTTTGTAATATTTCCCTAGCTTTAATTTTTTCAATGTCTTTCGTAGACTTTGCGGCGAGGGCTCTTCCAAATTGTCCACGATCTCCCGCGTGTCTAAATACACCGGATGTAAGCCTTGGATATGACTCATCCAGTCCCTGAAGTATTTCAACCTCTTATATGGCGTTTTCTTACGACCTCCATTGGCGTAATACTGCTCTCTGGTAGCATTTGGTACGGCATTACGAATATTCGTACCACACTCGTAACACTGTGCTGACGTGTCGTCTTCTATTTGCATTTTTTTACCACAACACCAAAAAGATTCTGGCTTCGGTATGACAACTTTAGGCGTTAAACAAATCACACAGAAGTCATTGGTGAACTTCTTACATTCATGCATCGTATATCTAAAGAATATCTTTTCCTCCATTTGCGACCCCAACAGAGCAGCAGTTAGGCACATTTCGCGCTGCAGGCGGATCGCGCAAGACCCCCTGTAGGGCGGGTTACCGACCTCTAAAAACCCACCCCCCCATGGTGTTTTTCGACTTGCGATTTTTGGCAATGCCGGCAATTCGCGACTCCGCCTAACTGCTGCTTCATTTTCTTTCTTCGTAACTTGTATTACATTATTTCCATATTTTTAGTTCCAATAACTTTTAACGATTTTATAATATATTTATATTTTATAGTTTGTTAATCCTTTTAATAATTTGTAATTTTTTTTTACTTTTCTACCAGTGATTTCATTGTTCTTAGTTAGTGGGGGCTGCCGTATATGAGGATTCAGTTCTTCCCTGGCACCACCCTTTTTGCAACATTTTTTATATTATAATTTGTTTGCAAACAAAGTTATTATAAATAAATAAATAAATAAATAAATAAATAAATAAATAAATAAACTTGTTAAAAAACAACTGAGACAAAATAGAAAAATAAAGCAAAATGCAATGCAAGATATAAAATGATGAATTTCCTTGTCAGTAAATTGGCATTTGTAGATGTTTTTGAATATTTAGTAGCTTTTTAAAGTGAAAGACAAGGTCTTCATACAATAACATCTTTCAACACCACAAATTCCAGATCATTTGTATAATCATACTAGCTCGAAATACCGAACAGTTAAATATTTGTTGCAAATATATTTCGTTCAATATTTAAATAAATTATCGATTTTGTTTGCCGATGGGACCCCGCGATAGGAGGCGAACATAAAGCTGTATTTTTCTTGAACGAAAAACATACGATAGTTAGTTAAAAACAACCGAATTGTTAAAGATTTACAATGCTTAATAAAGGCCGAATATTTGTTGTAACATTTGCTCTCCGGATTATATTTCATCCAGCATTAAAATCAGTTAAGCTTATCTATAGAAATATTAAAAGTTTTGAGAGAAATTCTTTGATTTGTCGATAAAAATTGTCAAAATCAGTATTACATAATATATTTTTGCTTGCTAAAAAACACACACCTGAGTTGTTGCAGAACACTTCTTGATCTACCTTTGACTATATGAAAGTATTTTTTAATTGTTGTTGGTCTGTAATTTGTCCTAAAACTTTTTTTTCTGTGCATTTGAGAGCCGCATTTACGAGTAGTTTTGCTTTGACATCAAGCGGGATTCCTGTGTTATGTACACGGACGGACGGACGGACGGAAGTGACGTCGCCAAGCCATGAAAAATCAGCTCGATGGCTTACCATTTTTGCTTAAGTATGGTGCTCCGCTCGCGCGGGCCTTGGGCCCGCGCGGGAGCTCCGTTATTAAAGACCATATTGCAACAAATATTGACCCTTTATTTAGCTCTATAAATCTTCAAGAGTTCGTTTTGTTAATCATCCATCGTATGTTTTTTGGTCAAGAAAAAGCATCTTCGTTCACCTCCTATATTTATCGGCGGTCTTATTGTTTGGCAAATAAAAGAAGACTTTCATTCTGATAGTTTAATATATTTCTATGGATAGATTGTTTATATATTGAATAAAATATAAATTTAACCAAATATTCGCCATTTATTGAGCTTTTTCAGCTAGTATGATTATACAAAAGAGCTTAAATTTGTGTTGTTGAGAGATGTTATTATATAAAGACCTTGTCTTTCACTTTCAAAAACTAAACAATATTCAAAACATTTACAAATGAAAATTTACTGACAAAAAAAATTATTTTGTATTTTGCATTGCATTTTGCATTATTAACTAACGCTTTACTAACGCTTTTTTTTCCTCACAAATTCCTAAGCATGGAATGTTTCATCGGGTTCACTTTAGCCATCGAGCCTTCTTGGGTCGAGGCTCGTACTCTTCAGGCTTTTTAGCTTCTCTAGCTATTTTTTTCATCATCTGTTCTCTTAGTTCTTCAAACTTCTTAGTTCTTCAAACTTCTTGTATTCGTTTTCCAACCCACCTATGAGGTCATCAGACCAGTGAAAGTAATCACAGCTACGATCGGGGTACTGAACGGCACAACAAAAGAATGTGCGGTCTTTGTTCCTCTCGGTATGACTGACACCTATCTTTGCGTACAAATTGTGCCCGTGACATCGTGGATGGATCCTTGGTGGATAATCCCAAAGACGGCTATCCAAGATGTCGTAGTCTGATTTTTTGATGTTCAACTTGCACCCCAATATCTCGTTGTCCAAGAACCTTTCTTTGTCTTCTTTCGTCTTGTACCCTTTACATATTTCAGCCAAGATTTTGTAGTCCAACTTGGTTCCACATTTGAGGTATCCGGTCTTGTCTTCAAGAAAGAAGCGAGCCAGACTTTTGAGTTTAAATATATAACCAAACTTCGGGAGTAAATCGGAAAGCAGCCAAGCGAGATGAGACTGTGCATGGTGCGAAAGAATTTGATGTTATGATCATTAGCAAACAATAGAATTCCCAGAGCATCAAATCGTTGGGAAAGGGAAAATGTTTTCTGTATTTCTCGCTCGCTTTAGATCGCTTTAAATGAGTTCAATGGTCTTGCAATTTTATATAATATTAAATTAAGTTCTAATTTGTATCCTGACGTAGTTTTGAGGGAAATTGTCAGTGAATTTTAGAATAAGGGAAGATCTAGTAAAGTTGACTAGAAAACTTCGATGAAAAGTGGGCATGAAATGTTTACCCCGTCCTTATGCATTATACGTTTTCATAAAATCGCATAAGTCGATTACCTTCAAAATGTTCCTTTTAAAACTAGATACAGAGTAAAACTAAATGAGCAGTGACTTTTGTGAATATATAGCTCTGAACTATTCATCTCGGCCGTGTCAAATCCATTGTTTAGTTTTGAAGTAAATTATGTACTATATTTAAAGAATCTCAAATATCTCATAATTAGCTAAATAGATTTTTTCAAAAATCCCTACAAATGGAAGCATGTAGTATATAATTATGTGATACGAAGCATTTTAGTGTTTAACGCTCTGCAAGGCTAAAATTGTTCTCTAAACGAAAACAATTATTTCATCATAATCACGGGTTATGACGTCTGATCTCAAAAATGCATCAAACATTAATTCAATCTTTATGTGACTTATGTGCAAAAAAAGCGTTCCAAACGTGGAAGGTAGCGGTCAAGCGTGAGGGGGTCCAGCCACCTTTTAAATCATCAAATTGATTGCAAATATGAACTTTTTATTGAGCAACGTTTGAGCAACTTTGAGATTTTTGAGCAAATTTTGAACAACTTTTGGATTTTTTGAGCAAATTTTTGGACTTTTTGGGGCAACGTTTTGGACTTTTTGGAGCAATTTGTGGACAGCCCTACTTCCAATACGGGAGTCACAGGGAGAACAATTTGAATGAAATTGAAAGGTAAAAATAAGATCGGGGAAAAAATCTTCAATTATTTTTTATTCGAGATGAAGATAACTCATTTGTCTCATAATAAAAACCATGCAGTGAAATGGAATCCAAATGCGCTATATTGTTTTTTTTGTTTGTTTGTTTGTTTTTTGTTGTTTTTTTTTTTTTTTTTTTTTTTTTTTTTTGCACGCGAATATACTCTCTCCCACTTAGGAATTTCGTACACAACTCACCATCACCCCCAGGGGCTAGTTTTGTTCTTGGAAGATTCTTTGACAAAGTTTTCCAAGGCCGACAGTTTAAGAGCGACTGTCCACTAATATCGAGCAATGTGCGGCAACAGTGAAAAAATCGATTTTCTTTATTTTTGGTCCAGAGTTAGGTATTAGTGAGTAAGTAAACGTGGTGGGTTTTATTTCTTCAAAAAAAATGTTATCGCTGAGAAAAATCGAAAAAACGGTCCGTCCGATATAGGGCCCAAGACGGCACGAAATGAAAGCCATTTTAGGGGTCTCTTTAACGTTATCCTGTAAAGTCGCAACACATTTTCCAGCCTTTTTAAATTGAGATATTCGTTCTTCAACTATTCTTGAACATTTTCATGCAATTTTAGGCTCATGGGTTTATTTATTATTTTTTTAGAGGTCCGTCAAACTCGCTATAATTTGAGTCTGCAAAAACTTCGCTCCCGCACACAAATTCAAAAAATAAATTCTACATGTGGTATAATTCAGAATCTTTCAAAACTTCGGATTCTAAGCAAGTTAATATGGATCTTAAAAGTTCCATCAAAATTAGTTTGGGGAAATTTCCACAGCGGTCCAAACAAGCGAGTGAATAATGCTGGTTTTTAGAAGAAACCGCCCCGTGACTTGAAAACATTGTGTTTGGAGCCTTTGAAATTAGGACGAAAATCAGTCTATAATTTTGCTAAAACGGACAGGTTTTAATTTCCAACGACTTTCTTAGTGTTTCTTTGAGTTAACTTCAAAATATCAAAGCTTAAGAATCGAGTTTTCCTTTTATTTACTTTGAGTAAGAACTACCCAGTTTCTAATTAGCATAGTGCTTTCAACGAGTAGATTTCAAAATATGTTTTTTGGTCTGAAAACACTCCTACAATTCGACTAATGCCAAAGCAATGTTACAGAAAGACGTTTCCTACTTGCTTTACATGTTTTCTTGCTAATTCTGTACAGTTTTACTTCCATTTTCAGAATTAGTTGTGATACGTTTATCGGAACTTGGGATCAGTACTATTGATTGCGTGACCTAACGTCCCGTGGGGGAAGGGGGGCGGGGGGTGAAAAGCTGAATGTAGCGGGCTTCCAGGTTTTGATACGAGGGAAGTCTCGAATCATTTCTTATTTTCTCGATTTGCGAAGCAATAACAAACTGGCTCCTTGCTGGCCTGACAACTATATTGAACAAAAATGTACCAAAGGATTTTACTGTAGTTACTTAACTACCTCGCTGATACCTGAGGCTAATTTCTAATTTGAAGATCTTGCTTACGTGAATCGTGGCAAAAGATAAACCCAAGAATGGGAAACATTAAGAAAAAATACTGAAATTGTCAATTCCTACTTGTCATGATGTGCTCATAAATACCTGGACAAGCGTTTCTTTTTTTTCTTCTTTTGTTTTCCTTTTTTTTCTTTTTTGTTGCCTTTTTTTTTTTAGTTTTAGTTTTTGATTTATTTTTGTACTTGCGCTCAGGTAAAATCAACGAAAAGGCGTTTCAGTCAGAAAGACTTAACTTTTGAGTTCTACATATAAGTTTAAACCGAATCGGTGCGACTTTCTGCCATTAAACCTGACATTCGCAGTTTGCATAAAGGGCCATAATCTTGTCTGTATATGGCTTCTTGCGCTTGACTTGAACATCTGTGGTGTCAATACCAAAATGGAGGCATATTTGCTTCAACATTGCGATGGCAAAAGTCTCCAGTTTTGACTTTGATGCCAAATCACAAATGTTATATGTGTCGAAAACCAGTGGGTGCTTTACGGACAGTTCGCTTTTTGCCTTGGCTGCGAATTCTTCAATCTCATATTGATGAATGGCGTTTTCCAGTTCGTCAGCAGTATAATCATCGACATCTTCCTTTGGATCTGGACTCGGAAGCTTCTTCTTTTTAGCTACGCGTGAAAAAAAACTGGTAATCTGCTTGCTTGTCAAGAATTCGTCGCTGTTGAACAGTCGATTGCCGTTGATGTCCTTTGCTGTCATCATGGCTCTAGCAACTGACAAGGAATTTGCTTTCTGTCCAGTAGTTTCTCCTATCTGGAATTTCTTCAAAAGGTAGTCTTTCTGCTTTTGGGAGAATCTTTTTTTACCTCCTAGTGAAGATCTTAGGGCCCATCCCATTGGCAAGGTTTCTTTCTTGTTTTGTGCTGTCGTTCTTCTGTAGCTCGCATCTAAATGGGGGATCCCAATGAACTGTCCTTCTAATTTTTCTGCGTAACAAAGTGTCGCTTTGTCAAAAATGGTCTCCCGCTCCAAAGCAAAATGGTGTTTTCCACAATCTAGATGCTGTTCAAGGGAAGAATGTCTCAAGAACGTCATCGTACACCCTTCTTCAGGACAGGTAAACAGTGCACTTGGCTCTCTAGCTTCTGATGGAGCACTGAGTGTTTTCTCTGTGGTCGTTATTACTGATTCAACGGATTTGGGAGTTTTAGATTTGATCTGTGTAAATTGACTATCGCTGGCTTCAATCAACGTCAGGGATGGTATCTGTGAGTCGGTAGGTAGTTGTAGATCTTTGGATGATAGAAGTTTACCTTGTCCAATTTTGTATGCCTTCCAGATACGAATCCCATCTTCACAATACTCTACATTAGATACTTGGCTGACACCATCCAGTTTCAATGTTGGCATATCTGGGACGACGGGGGATCCAGAGAGGATGACGCCCACAGCAGGAACTCCGCCTGACGATAAGATTGCTTTTTTCATGTGCTCATGAGAAATGATATCATTGCCTTCATTGAGGTGGATTCTCATATGGGACTTGATGGTAGCAGCCTTTCTATCACAGGCTCCCTTTCCTCCCTGTGGATCTGAGAAGTCCATGCGCTTGATTGCAACACCATGACAATGGCCTAATAACTTTGCATAAAAATGTTCGGACCGTTGCGATAGCATCCAGCGTTGTCCTGACGGTAAAAAACTGAGCGTAGTTTGGGCATGATGACTTTAAGCCTTTCAATGACATCTGACATTATAGCCAGAATGACGACGTATTCCTGACTACATGACTCAAAGATGTGAACAAATGTTAACATTTCTAATTGACCATCTTTGCCTCGTTTAGTCGCTACTGTGATGTGCCAAGACATGCCACGTTTGGCAAACCAGTCTTTCTGACTCTCTCTAAACTTTCTTGGAATGAATTTCATGGCCCAGTCTTGGGTTAGAAAAACGGACGTCTCATCGAGGACTTCTAAGATGTCTACTCTAGCCTCATCTTGGTTAACATAGCGCAGAAGATGTGATTTCCATGCTCCAATGTTTGTTTTGGCCTGTCGCACACGGAAAGTCAGCTCTTCCTTTGTATCTTCAGAGAGATTTCCCGACTGCTCTTTTAAAGCTTCCTCTATGCACATGACGGTGTCGGTTAGCATAGTACACCGATCACATGAGCTATCGTGCTGGTGATTACACTCTGACTGATAATCTGAATCACCAGGGTCACTCAAGGCATACCGCCTACAATGATCAGCCACCGTCGAACTCTCAGATATGTGCACCTGCAATTTATATTTAAAAATATCCATCACTGAATTAATTTAAATTAGCCTTTAAATAAAACTAACCGAGGGGATGTTTGGTTTATCTTTAATGCTCTAGCTTTGATTCTCTGTTGTTGATTTTATTTGTACTGGACAGCGAAGGTCCGCTATATTAGAGTTTCAGTATTGTGTGTAAGGTTACTCTAAGTACGTGAATCCGCGTGAATTGCGCTATTTTAAAACATCTGCTTTGACCGCGGAGAGACTCCCTAATCGGCCTACGCGGTCTTTGTACCGTAATGTGATGTTATAGCGGTTACCTTGTAGTCAGTTTTCAGGTAGCGTTTTCCTGCTTTAAGGCGATCTTGTTGTTGTTTTGCCCAGGCCATTCCTAAACCGATGTCTCCTAGTATTTCTGTAACGCTTTCTAGATCGTCAAATGCCTCTGCACCTGTCGAACTTATGTAGTCCAAACCCTGAAGCGAAGTTCTTAAAGAAGCAGGACAGACCATAAGGATACGAAGCAAAGTACTGCGACTCAAGGGCGTAAAGGCTGACTCCCGACAGAATTCCTGGTACTGTTGAATTACCCTTTCGGGAATGATCGTACGAATTACGTTTGGGACCTTGACTAGCTGATCAGAAGATAATTTTATGGTTTTCTCTCCAAAAGGTAAGTCCTGGATGATGTGTGGACTGGTAACGAAGTTAATAAAGTGGTCGATCTTGCTTGTTGACACGGAAATTCTTGACTGAGGTGACAGTGGGACAGGTTCTCCTCTTCCGTAAAGTAGGCAGTGACGTTTGGCCTCAGTATATCGATACTTTGTAAGATCTGGAATCCATTTACGAAGATTGTTTAAACTGACCTTGTCCGCCATGATAGAGAGAATTTGTCTTCGAGTACCCCAACTACCTGCAGTATTGTAACATTCGGTCAGCGCATCCAAAAGAATGGTATCCATGTCTTTAAAGTTTGCTACATCATCAGAAAACCGCTGGCAAAGGGCTGTCGAAGAAGAGACTGACTGCCAGAGAAAATCAGCATCACACGGGGCAATTTCTTCAAGAACGGCTGTTACTCCTTGGTATGCTTTGCGTGTATAATATCGCTTGGTCCTGTCACTAGCATTAGACCAAGGCGTAGTTAGGGTGTGTCTGACTGGACTGACATCTCTGGAACGCAAAAAGCTATTCAGTTCTTGTAAAGGATTTCCAGATGATTCCCCCAAGCTGCTATCATCAGAGGGCAAAAAAAGGCTCCCACCAGGTGTTACTGGGTTTAGATGTGGTTGACCGGTACTTTTTGCAGTCAACGGGGTGCTGTGGGCGGTTGGGGTATTCATTGTTACCTCTTTGTCAGTCTCCTATAAAATACAAGTACATACATATGAAAAGTTAATTTTATTTCCTGAAAGACAAGAAAACGCATGGGAGTTATAATCATTTAATAGAAGGGGCGGATCCAGAATGTTTTAAGGGGAGTAATTCTTACAGGGTAACCAATGCCGTTGCCAGTCTAAAATGTTTTCTGACATAAACACTAGTAATGCATTCCCTCGCCACCCCTGGACCAGACCCTCAGGATATGTGCTAAAACCACGCCTTTATTTAATGCTACGAAAGACATCGACTCACCAAGGACATACACTTCATCTTTGCTTGAACAGTGTAATCGTCTAGAAGGACCCTGCATTCCCGGCATATTGCTGTATAACAATGAAATATTCACATGGCATGATTTCAGTATATCAGACTTTATGGCGTCAAGTTAACGTCTTCATTTGACATTGCTTGAATTTTCACATGCAGCTATTGCAGCATGCCATTTAGCGGGAAATACATTTATTTTCATACTGAATTGGCTTTAGTTCATTCCTTAGTACACAAAAAGAGTAACATATATACTAACCTGAACCTACGGGAACAAAGACACCCGTCATCTGCAAGATAGTATTCGATTTTTCTTTGCCGATCCCGCGATCAGCTTTGGGCCATTTTGCTTTCTTTTCGCCATGCCTTGACAGCTCCTGAGGAACTCGGCAGCACTGGGAACTTCTGCGCCAGCCTATACCTAACAATGAACGATGACCTGGACAAATTGTCAACTCTGCAATATTGTCTGGAACCGAGAATATCGAAGCTCGAGCCAAAAGTAGTTCAACCTCAGAATCGACATCCTGTATACCAAAAGCTTTCTTATGCCCGGATATATCCAATTCACATGAACTAAGTGGTATCACGACCACCTTCTTGTTTCGATCTCTGGGATCATAACCGCAATTTCCGCCTACGATTTTCTTAAATGAACAGCTGACTTCCATTCCTAATCCCTCATGAACGAAAGCCGCTTTATTAGGAAGTGCTAGTAAACGTCATTTTCCCATGTCACGTGGTTGAACGCTTGTCCAGGTATTTATGAGCACATCATGACAAGTAGGAATTGACAATTTCAGTATTTTTTCTTAATGTTTCCCATTCTTGGGTTTATCTTTTGCCACGATTCACGTAAGCAAGATCTTCAAATTAGAAATTAGCCTCAGGTATCAGCGAGGTAGTTAAGTAACTACAGTAAAATCCTTTGGTACATTTTTGTTCAATATAGTTGTCAGGCCAGCAAGGAGCCAGTTTGTTATTGCTTCGCAAATCGAGAAAATAAGAAATGATTCGAGACTTCCCTCGTATCAAAACCTGGAAGCCCGCTACATTCAGCTTTTCACCCCCCGCCCCCCTTCCCCCACGGGACGTTAGGTCACGCAATCAATAGTACTGATCCCAAGTTCCGATAAACGTATCACAACTAATTCTGAAAATGGAAGTAAAACTGTACAGAATTAGCAAGAAAACATGTAAAGCAAGTAGGAAACGTCTTTCTGTAACATTGCTTTGGCATTAGTCGAATTGTAGGAGTGTTTTCAGACCAAAAAACATATTTTGAAATCTACTCGTTGAAAGCACTATGCTAATTAGAAACTGGGTAGTTCTTACTCAAAGTAAATAAAAGGAAAACTCGATTCTTAAGCTTTGATATTTTGAAGTTAACTCAAAGAAACACTAAGAAAGTCGTTGGAAATTAAAACCTGTCCGTTTTAGCAAAATTATAGACTGATTTTCGTCCTAATTTCAAAGGCTCCAAACACAATGTTTTCAAGTCACGGGGCGGTTTCTTCTAAAAACCAGCATTATTCACTCGCTTGTTTGGACCGCTGTGGAAATTTCCCCAAACTAATTTTGATGGAACTTTTAAGATCCATATTAACTTGCTTAGAATCCGAAGTTTTGAAAGATTCTGAATTATACCACATGTAGAATTTATTTTTTGAATTTGTGTGCGGGAGCGAAGTTTTTGCAGACTCAAATTATAGCGAGTTTGACGGACCTCTAAAAAAATAATAAATAAACCCATGAGCCTAAAATTGCATGAAAATGTTCAAGAATAGTTGAAGAACGAATATCTCAATTTAAAAAGGCTGGAAAATGTGTTGCGACTTTACAGGATAACGTTAAAGAGACCCCTAAAATGGCTTTCATTTCGTGCCGTCTTGGGCCCTATATCGGACGGACCGTTTTTTCGATTTTTCTCAGCGATAACATTTTTTTTGAAGAAATAAAACCCACCACGTTTACTTACTCACTAATACCTAACTCTGGACCAAAAATAAAGAAAATCGATTTTTTCACTGTTGCCGCCGATTCTTGATTTGGCTCGATATTAGTGGACAGTCGCTCTTAACTTTAAAAAAAAAACAAAAACGAAAGATTACAGATAATCCAATACAATATCAAGTTTAGTGAAATTTACCTCGGATGTCTTTCATTGAAATCGAGAATCCGGAGATTTAGGACAAATCAAGACTAAAAAACAGACTTAAACTTGCTAAGGTGAGCAGAAAATAACCTTACTTAATTACTAGACGTCTTTTACAGAACGAGACGAAGTTTACATTCAGTTTAAACATGGCAAGAACAACTGAGACAAAATAGAAAATAATGCAAAAGGCAATGCAAAATCTACAAAATAACGAATTTCTTTGTCACTAAATTGGCATTTGTAAATGTTTTTGAATATTTTTTAGCTTTTATTTTTTTATAATAACCGTGATCTCTCAACAACACAAATTTAAGCTCATTTTTATAATCATACGGGCAGCATATTAAGACGCTAGTAGCAGCCATGCAGCTTACAATCATGAGTGATTTCTTAGTATGTTAGTATTATGGCTCCAGATTGGGATAGGCTGTCAATACCAAAAAGCAGGGTCAATATGGCGGCGATTTCGTTTGCGCATGTCGTAAGGACATTTAAAAATGGCCGATTTGCTAACAAATAATGTATAGTTGAAAATATAAAAAGCTTAAAATACTTTGTACACAACAGTTTAGACCGAATGCGTCCTTCTCAATAAGTTTTGCAAACATTAACTTACTTAGGCCTAGGGCTAAACGTCAAACTTTCCATGCACTGAACTCTTTAAAAACAATGGATATCAGGTGATAAAGAGGCGGCATTCTTTGATGTAATTAAGTTCGGTGCATGGTTCAGCTACCAATATACCGTATCAAGAAATTGCTATATAAAATATGTCGTTTCTGCTCAGCCATTTTCTATGTCCATATATGGAAACTACTTACCATATTTGGAGTTTGAGGTATGTTTGTATCGCAAAAAAGACCATTTTTTCGAGGTAAATTTTATCCAAACTTACAGAAATTCGAGTGAAAACACATTTCTACGTCGGCCTCTTGGTTTTTTGTCCAAGAAAAGACTGGAGAAGAGACACACACGACGCCCGCGAAAACGACAATGATTGTTTGATATGCCAGTCGTTGGAAAAGGATAACGATGCAAATATTTCCTCGTATTTGAATGTGGGCGACTTGCCAAAGGACGCCAAATTTTCAATTTTTTTGCCAAATGACAATCAAATTTTCAATTGAAAGTTGTTGTGCGAAACACTAATGATGGCAATGTTGTAGTTAGAATTCCTCGAGATGAAGAGAGTAAAACTCTCGTAAAACACATTGCCTACACGAATTGGAATGCGGCTTGCAAAGGTATTCTGCGACACCCTGGAATGCAAGATGATTCGAAAACCTCGAAACGAAAACCGCCATTGCATTAAAATAAATCTAAATCTAAACTGTTCAGTGTTGTTTGCCTTATCATGGGACAGTCCTGATGGCAAGTCCAAACCATCGATATGATTGCTGTCCATCAAAGATATTTAAGCAGAGCCAATCAGAAGCCTTCGTTCGCCCACGAACGAGTTCTTCAAAATAACAAGGGATGCTGGCAGGCGTTCCATTCTTTCCCCTCCCCTCCCCCCACGTTAGTAGATATGAAGTGCCGGTTCTGCACCCGGTGCCACCGGTGCGAACCGGTGCTCTCCCCCAGACCCTACTCCGGGCCCGTAATAACGGTGACGTATTCTATAGTGAGGTTCTACGCCACCTGAATGAGGTTCCAGTGAGGTTCCAATTCTACGCCAGGATCAGGATGGATCGTGGATCAACCTCCCCCCCCAGGATCCTTACAGAGGTGACGTCATGGCTATTCTTACTACCCCGTGTTTCTAGACATGTCTATTCTTAGTTTGCTGGATTGCACCACATCCTATATTTTACGTCAAAGTTTGATCCTAATAAATTGTTCTGATCTAATTATTCTTAAAAAATATAGGTTTTCTGCCACAAAGTCTATTGTTAAAGGATTAGACTCTTTTTACTTTATGCTTTTGTTTCACCCTAATTGAGTTCTACGAAGTTGACTCATCGAAAAACAAACAATTAAATAACTTGCCCAAGGAAAAAGAGCAAACACGTTTTTCAAAAATCTTTTTTTTTAAATTAATTTATTCATAAAACGCTCAATGCATGTGAATACAAAAAAAGTTTAGTTACAGCTCTTTTCATTTTTTAACTAAGTATTATGTTTTGATTGTCAGTATATGTTTGTTCAATAGAAACACCCGTCACTTGAAACAATAGAGGACTGTGTTCTGCAAAATTTGCTTGTCAAAAACACCTACTAGATATCAAGACCACGTTTGTAAACAATAGAAGACTCAACAAACAAAGTGTTTTGATTGATTTTCATAGTTCAGTCACTACAGCTAAACTCCGAACTACACATTTTGCCAGTCGGGTATCGACTTGGCTATCGCTCTCAATCGTTCTGATCGTCGCGGTGGTTTTAAGATTTTACCAAGATATTTATCTGAATCTTGATAGCTAATCCACTTCACAAATTTTTCTTTACTTGACGGAGGAGTTGGTAGGAAATCAGGTGGAGGTGGCAGGGATTGTGTTTTGGGGGTGCTGAATGAGGCAATTGAAGAGTGTTGATCAAGACTAGTTGTGGTTCTTAATGGAGTGGAAGGAACCTCCGGTGAAGCTGAAGCTCTCGCTCGACTGAGTTCCAGAGCAGGAGTTCTAAGTTTTGAGGTTAGCCGCTCTAGGAATGAAGGCGTTTTAGTTTTGGGTGTGGTGTAGCTGCTATCAGTGAGACTTGTTGAAGTAAAATTTTTTGGGGATGTTAGACTAGTGGGGAGACTGGGACTTGTCAATGGTGGTACCTGTGGTGATTGCACCATTTCCAGCATTGAGCTGTGGGGCGAACCACTTTGAATTTGCTGTTGTAGATTAAGATATCGATCGTATAGCTGCGAATATTTTTTGATTTTTAGTTCCGCAGGGGTATTGGAATCCCTGAGAATGCTAGTCATTTGCTCCTCTAAGTTCTGCATTCTTTTTAATATAGGCAATTGTAAATAGCTTTGACGTTCGAAATAGTTAGCAATAGATTGCGTGACATCTGACTGTCCACCACCAAGTTGCGATATTGCTATTTTTGACAGCTTCGTCTGCAAAGCAGGAAGATCATTGGAAAGAACATTCGTCCGAAGCCTGCATTCTTCTGGTGTGTTTGTTTTGAGATCCACGAAAAGATACCCATAAGATCTTTGAACAGCGGCTTCGTACTTTTGCACAAACTGTTCTGTTTTTCCTGGGTACATTTGTTTTCCCAATGTCATCATTTGTAGTTTGTCTCTTGGGTTTTTAAAAAGAACAAGGTAAGCCGCATTCAAAATCAGAGTGCGCATGATTTTTCCTTGAAAGTAAAGCTTTTGCATCAGGAAAATAACACTGAGGTTGCAATGCTCGATCCCGGGAATGGTTGCTAACATGTGTTCGTAAGCAGGTTGCCATTGTGCGTAACTCCATACAATACGCTGTGGTGATGGATTTATGACTTTTGTTGCATGTTCAACCAAATTCTGAACCCAAACCGTTTTTCCAGATCCAGTCATTCTAGCTACCAGAGCAGTGAACGGATGGAGTAACTGAAACCTGTCACATTTCGTGTGATCTTCAACATTTTGAGGCAATGGGTACGGAGTGAATCGATGACTGCTTTTTCGCATTTGTTCTTGACCGATCCAATACTTTCGTTGCGAATTGTCCAACTTATGAGTTCGACTTAAATGAGTGTATAAATTATTTTGCTGCTTTTCGCAAATAGGACAGAACCGTGTCATCGTGCGTCTTTCGAAGAATGAGGCCAATTCCTATAGGGAGCGCTATTTATACGAATTCAGGGATTCTAGTCTACATACGATTCTAGTGTAGATATAAGAGTCTAGTGTAGAATCTAGTGTAGAATCTAGTGTAGAATCTAGTGTAGAATCTAGTGTAGAATCTAGTGTAGAATCTAGTGTAGAATCTAGTGTAGAATCTAGTGTAGAATCTAGTGTAGAATCTAGTGTAGAATCTAGTGTAGAATCTAGTGTAGAATCTAGTGTAGAATCTAGTGTAGAATCTAGTGTAGAATCTAGTGTAGAATCTAGTGTAGAATCTAGTGTAGAATCTAGTGTAGAGTCTAGTGTAGAATCTAGTGTAGAATCTAGTGTAGAATCTAGTGTAGAGTCTAGTGTAGAATCTAGTGTAGAATCAGTGTAGAATCTAGCGTAGATTCTAGTGTAGAATCTAGTGTAGAGTATAGTGTAGGGTCTAGTGTAGATTCTAGTGTAGAATCTAGTGTAGAATCTAGTATAGATAGTAAGCAGCCAGTTGTATAACAAATACGATGGTTCTTTCCGTTGTCATTTCATTTGAACAAACCATCCCGAGAGAAAACATGTCTGTCTTACTTCGTGATAACTTTGGCTATTTACATCTTTTGACTAAATGCCCAGAGCATCAGAGAAAAGTTTTGCTTGCAACAGCCACTCCCGAACAAGTTCATGTAATGTGTGAGGTCTGTCATAATTTATTACAAGGAACAATTCCCATATCAGAAGGGCAAAAGGAAAGATTGAGACCGCACAAGGATGATATAAGAGAGTTAGCTCATGGATCAATAGCATTTAAGGCCAAGAAAAAAATTCTGATTCAAAAAGGCGAGGGCTTGGTGGGGGAGGTCTTGCCTCCTCTAATGAGCGCTCTGAGTCTTTTACTGCTATAAAAAACTCAGCCAAATCCCAAGAACTTCATCATGAAGAGAAGAAGAGTTTCAGAAGGAGAATCTACAGAATCCGAGCTGAGCGAAGATTCCTCTAGCGAGGAGGAGCAATTTTCGAAATCGGATGAGAATGAAATCAATCGAATGGCACGACAGCTCCCTAAAAGCATACCGCGACAAAAGGCACATGATTTACTTCATAGCATGGTAGCATCCAAAGATATTTTGTATTGGATCTCCCATGGAGAAATGACTCATCATCAACGTAGAATTCCACTAGCCAACATGAAAGAATTAATCGAGTATGCTTTGTTACCTTACAACCCAGAAGTTAACGCCCCAAGAGGGCTCAGGACTTTTACCAGTGGATTGGCAGAGCTTGATTTGGACAAGAATCTTATTCGCAACAAAATACTATTGGCAGATCTGATTGCCAGGCAACCAGAAGATAACTATGATACGGATGTTAGCAATAGTGAAACTGAAAGTGACCATGATGCTGAAGAATCCCAAGAGGAACATGACAGCGAGGACTCAGAATCGGAGAGTGAGGACGAAGAAGAAGAAGAAGAAGAAGAAGAAGAAGAAGAAGAAGAAGAAGAAGAAGAAGAAGAAGAAGAAAGAGAGTGTCACGCTTGTCAAGAACCCAAATCGTTTTTAAAGATATCAGTGGCACAATGCCCGAATTGCTGTTGGCACGAAGCGTATCACAGTCCTCAAAACGAATTAGTCGTGTGTGACGTTTGCATATACCCATATATATATATACCCATATATATATATATATATATATGCATATATATGTAGCTGAGGTTCCTCTTCATAAGCGGAATCGACATATTGCCTACCGGCCGCAACTGGTCCACTGGTGTTGGGGCATTTTGGGCAAAGAAATACGAGTTGTTCCTCCTTCATGCGCTGTCATGTGTATTAGAGCTCATTTTCCTCCCCCAGGTTTGGCAGAAGATTTTGTATTTACTGGTTTTAAACATGCAGATGAATAGTTGTAACTTGCATTTATGAAATATCTTCGATACGTATTTTTTAATATATCGAATAAGATTATTATATTTACTATTATACTAGAGTGGTTTTCATTAACCCGTGAGACAAAGTGCTAATATTCAAATGAGACACATAAGAAAACAATGTGATAAAGTATAATAAGCTAAAGTGTATTTCAAGGGTTAATGAAAACCCTTCTATTAATTGTTTCTTTTTGTGAATAATATAAATAAACTTTATCCACAAATTTATTCATCCAAGATACACATGAACTACCGCATATTCGAATGTAGTAATACTTTTGACCGTTTATAAAGATCATCGATCAAAATCTAATCAAACTTGGCTTTGAACATGACTTTCGTAAATTACTACTATAATATTACAAAGAGGTTTTTAGGGGTAGAAACTAAAGTTGCAATTTTATATTGAACAAGCATATCAAAAACAGATTTCAAAACTACATTTTGTTATGTTGACCAGTATGCACCTGGTTTACGTTCCCAAAACAGCACTCGGAGATTATTTCTGGCTAGTCGAATTTCATATTGAAATGGCTAAGATAGGAATTGGAACTCAGTGAACTATTTCCCGGCGGTAATATCTGGAAACATAATCCAGAATGGCTTCCTCTTTATCGGGCTTGTCTTCAATGGAGGCAGTTAGTTGGGGAGGTGTGCTTTTCTTCAGGTTTTCCATATAGAGACGCAACTGTTTTGGGCTCTTGCTATATTCATCAAACTTAGTAGTATAAGGGATGGGGGTATCAGCGCAGATGACCACCCGAGGATTACCCGCGTTAAGTTAGGGTAGTACGGGTATTATCCGCGTTAAGTACTGGTGCAAGTGAAGATATTTGTGTCTATATATGGAGTGCGAAGAATGTGGTAGAGCTTTTAAGAAAGAAGCAGATTTGAAGACGCATCTAAAGATGAGAAAGACAAAATGTATGAGCAGCTATGATTGTATGTGTGGTAAGTCTTTTCTGAGTAAGGTTAAGCTGTTTTGGTATTGTCAGGACTGTAAGTATGACTACGATGATATAAAAAGGAGCTGGAACTAGGTATATAATATTTCCTATTATATATGGAATCCCAAAGCAACTTCAAGACAGTGTCAAAACCCGGAAACGGTGAAATTGACGTCAGGCAGTTTTGGGTAAGGTCGGAAAGGAAGGTAAATAGGACGCTACTAAAAGGTTTGAGGGAGTTAGCTGCGTTAAAATCTAGCATAATGGTTGAGGTAAGCTTGTGAAAGGATGAAGTGACAACAACAGCAATGCTGCGGTCAAAGTCGCTGATTATATTAGAATCGATGGACTTGGACCGGTCACTTAGTAGCGCCTTGGAAGCAATTATGGAGTCCCTTGCTAACTACACAAGAGAAGAATCAGGTTGGATAGTTGAAGAAGTAGAAGGTCTAGATGTTAGCATGGCAAGGTATGTGCCCATACGAGGAAGTAGTTACGTACCGCTACCCACGTGGATAGAAAGGAAGAAAGCCATAGTCAATGTAAAGAACGACGATAACCTATGTTTTATGTGGGCAATACGATCCGCGTTGTATCCAGCAGACAGGGATCCCTGCAGACCAAGCAAGTACCCAACGGATGACTTAGAATGGGATGGAGTTGAGTTTCCTATGCAGTTGATAAACATACCAATATTCGAGCAGGAGAATGACTTAGCTATTAACGTTTACGGTGTTAGGGACCGAACGATAGTACCACTGGTGCTGTCAAAGAACAAAAAAGAAATGATTCACCTCTTTTACTATGGTGGGCATTATTCCTGTGTTAAGCATGTTAGCAGACTGTTTTACAGACATACGAAGTACTAGTAGAGTGTATAGAATCCCATCGTTTCGACAACCATTTTCGACAACTTTTTTTTGTGCCCCCTGCAAACCCCGGGCACCCCCTATTTTTTCTGCAAGGGGCTTCGATTTGCCGCCCCTCCAGCTGCAAGGGGCTTCGAATTGGTGCCCTTGTACTATCCACCACATCCCATCGTTTCGACAGTTTTTTTTTTTTTTTTTTTTGTCCGCAGGGCCACTATAGTAGTCCAAAAGCTTCTATCCTTATGTATAGAGAATGGATTCCCAGAAGAGTATTTCGACAACGTTGCAAGAGATGGGAGTACGTGCGAAAAGCAGAGTGCTAGCACATTTGCTGCTGGACAATGCCTGCGACGGAAACCTATTGCCCGACATATCCAACTGCAAGTATTTGGAAGGAAACGAAGGGCCAACCAGCCTAAGGCCGCTGTCTGGGCTGCCACCCTTTGTGGACGATGTATTTGTCTATGGGTTTGTGGCAGAAGACAATTTGTATGGAAAGAAGCTGCTGTGCAGAAATGCAAAAACAATAGTAGCCAAGATATCTACTGCAGCCACAGAGACCTTTGGTAGATTCGTACCTACCAGAATGCTACACACCTGCAGAACTGGCAAGATAGTACAGAATATCGCAAAGATAGAGAAAAAGAACAATGCCAAGGACAAATGGTATGGCCTGCATGGCGTAGAGCCTGCTGGGTTCTTTGTAGCCAAAGTAGACGCCTCGGAGCTGCCCATAGAAATGGTAGACGAAAAGATACCCAAATTCGCAGCGCTGCTACATGCCCAAGGATATGGGATCTACTCCATAGACTACACATTACGAGCCGGAGACCTACTTTTTTCGTACGAGATTCCCGCTGGGTCAAACAAAAGGCTGTGGTTTTCAGTGGAAAGTCGATGAGACTCGTATGTCAGCAGCTACCTTGTAATAACCAGCGTCAAATGACTTTATCTTCAATATTTTGGCGGCAGTTTCGCACGAATTGGTTGATTAACTTTGTTTATGCTACATTAGTAGTGAATTTTAGAGATATGGGCGTATAGTTTCGGCTAGTTTGAATCTAATTATTGTAATTGAGCTTTTGGTATCATAATACAGTGCGAAAATCGTTAGTTAGTTCGATTTAAGTTGTATTTAGGCATAGGACAAGACCAAAGACCTTTGACATGGTTCTGGGTTCTGAATCCAAGGATTGATGGCTCGTGTTCTATGGACCGGAGCTCCTCGAAGAGAGCAAGAAAGGAAAGTAACCCATATGTTTTATAATCATATCATGTCTTTTCAATTCATCCGGCATAGTGTTTTTTACTCAAAATGACGATGTATTATGTTTAACGTGCTTTATAGCTCCTCTGCAATTTCCCGCGCAAAATCTGTAAAATCAAGAGAATGTCCTTTGGTTTACCGGTATATTTCGTAACTGCCAAATTCGAACAACTCGATGATCACGTACAAAAGCTGATTAGTTTTTATTGAGAAAAACAGAACCTTTCCCAGTGCTTTCCAGGTGTTGTCGCCCGAAAGCAGTAGAATTACTAGGTGACTCGCCCGTAGTTCTATGAGAGGCTAAATTTTTATCACTAAAAGCTGTTTAGTTAATTTATTGTCAAATGATAAAAGTCGACGTCTTTCCCAGTGCTTTCCAGGTGTTGTCGCCCGAAAGCAGTAGAATTACTAGGTGACTCGCCCGTAGTTCTATGAGAGGCTAAATGTTTATCACTAAAAGCTGTTTAGTTAATTTATTGTCGAATGATAAAAGTCGACGTCTTTCCCAGTGCTTTTCAGGTGTTGTCGCCCGAAAGCAGTAAAATTGTCAGGTGACTCGCCCGCAATTTTATGAGAGGCTAAATTTTTTATCAAATGATTGGAATTTCGATATGTTTGGAACTAAAACTATAATATTAATAACAACAAAAACAGTACTCCAAAGTTTAGTCCACCTTGTTACTAGCTGTCATCATCTCCTAATACAATTATCGCCTGGCCTTTGTTCTCTAACCACAGGCAGCCGGATCTCAGATCCGGCTCGTACGAAAAAAGCAGGTCTCCGGCTCGTAATGCCAAGTCTTCTCTGGCACCTTAGACAGACGGGCGCTGGTACGTCGTCTACGGGAGCTGGGCTACGAGCTGCAGTCTGTAGGAGGCGCACGCAAGGGTACGATATTTGAAAACACACACGACGTGGGCAACCATGTCTGCACCTGGCTGGAAGATGGCAAACGGACGAAGATATACAACAAGGTAGTGTCCAACTTCGAAGCTGGAGAGGTCCAAAATCAAGTATGTGCAAAGCTAGCCGAGTATGTAGACTGCCCCAACGACCACCTTAGGAAGACATTCCTGCACACAGATGTGCAAGCAAGGGGCTGTACCAGGGTGGAAAGATCCATCTACGGCAAGAGATTCTGCAAGAAAAATACCAATGCCATCGCAGAGACCATAGCACCCCTGCATGACATATTTGTAGTGCAGCCGCCCAAGAACATGTGGCTTGCCCTTGCCAAGTGCTTGGATAGGTGTCTTTGTATCTGCTGCGAGGAGACGAAAGAGATCTTCATGGCATGGTACTGCAATGTCTCCACCGGGCGCATAGCCGGCGTACGAGTGCGTGGAAACGAGAAATGGGAGGAGTGCGTACTTTGGACCATAGCAGAGTTTGGTCTTCGTAGGTGTCCTATCTTTTGCATAGATGTGCTTGGGATGGAACCCGCTCCTCTGCGGTGCTACACGAAAGACTCTTCTACCATATTGGCAGAGTCCGCCTACGCGCGTGCACAAAGATCCGCCTACGATTTCAGACATGCTGCCCACCACAGAGCACGTAGAATGGGTCTGGCGCACCAAGAAAGCACAAAGGCTAGGAGTGGAAAAGAGCCCTTTTGGCATACTGGAAGTACCCAGCGACCCTCGGATATCCTTCCTGTCCAAAAGACGACGACAGCTACTGTTGGAGGAAATAGCAGATGGCTCAGAAGGCAACGAGTGGACAGAGGCTACAAAGAGATACCAAGCAGAGCTGTTGGAAAGAAAGCAGTCCATCCTGCAAAAGAAGGAAGAGGACAGGAAAGCCCTAGAAGCGGAATTGGAAAAGCATAGGAAAGTCTTAGGAAGAATGTACAGGCGAACAAACAATCTGCAGAAGCCGTTCTTTGGAGAGGAACGCCCCAAGGCTAAGGTGCACAGAATGCAAGAGATACCTCCGGGCGAATACAAGATACTGGGCTATGCAGTACCAAGTGACGTCTTCTCCGATTGGCCAGCCCGCGGACACCGCGTGGTGCTACGAAGGGATGGGGAGACGTGTGTGGTGTGGGCTACGGAAGCCCTACTAGAGGCTTGCCAAGCTGGGTAGTTCGAAGCCAACTGCAAAATACACACCGCCATACCCCAGGAAGAAGTATTGGTAGAGTGGGCCAATGGTGTTGCCACTGCCTTCGTACCCGAAGGACCGGGCTTGGATACCTAGTACGAGTTGGTTTCCAAACTACGTACTAGCGTATCCAAATATCCTAGGAGGTTGCTACGAATAGATGCACCACCCAACAAGGAATGCATACAAACTTTGCACATGCAGGAAGGGGAATACCAATGCTGGCAATATGCAAAGACTTCGTACAGGAAGAAGGAAAGGACAATATGCTATTCTTGTCGGAGAAGTGCCCAGAGTGTGTATTGGAGGGCTGCACCGCCGAACATACTACTACCCCTGTTTGGGGCCACTTCTTGGAGCAAGAGGCACAAAAAATAGGCTGGGAGAATGCCCCGCCATTGTATTGCAAGATAGGCAGGGTAAAGACGACCGCTAGCAAAAGAAAGGATAGGATAGTACATGTCTCTATTCCATCTCCGGAATCTTAGACTTCTTCGCAGGCTCTTCTCTAGGAAGTGTGTAGTACGCCGTCTTTGGTTTCTCCTTTGGGCATAGCCACAGACCCACCAGCAATCCAACCATCGCAGATATCGCAGAGCTGGCAATCTGCCAGTCCATTTTTTTGTCCAATTCGTCGATTTCGTCCTCCAGATCTTCCTCCAAATCGGAGACTGCCTCGTCGATTTCTTCCTGGTCTAGCCAATTCCGCCCTCGTACTTCGTAGTTCTTCTTTGGTCTCCCGGAGATCGTCCAACACGATAGCAAATGACTCCTGTACCTCCTGGAAATGCTTTTGGATATCTGCAATAGACAGCTGAGGTGGTTGGGCTATTGCTAGCTCTAGGCCATTCTATTTTTCCAGCCTGCGTATCTTGGGTATGCCTATGCTATACTTCTTTGCCGGCTTCTGCAGACCCATGCCATTCTTTCTATCTTCCAACAGCTCCTGTATTTCCTCTTCGGACATATCTCTAGGTGTAGCCATATATATGTAGACATATGGTTTGGCTATAGATATAGATGTATTTGTAGATAGCTACGGCATGGTCGCATATATGCTTGGAAAGGACAGAACCATACGCATCCTCTTGGAGGTGTTGGAAGGCTTATACAGAGCACAAAAGACGCTGCAGGACATTCGCATACCAGGCTACGTAGCCACCCTGGCACAGCTACCACGGCATAGATAGGTTGCCATGCGGTTGTGCGTAAGGGGCGGCAAATCGAAGCCCCCCTGCTCCTGTGGGGAAATGTTGTGCGTTACAGGGGAGGCGACTCGCCGCTACCTCCGCTTCTACTAGGGGCACGATTCGTTCCTCCCTTGTTGGAGACACACAAAATAGTACAAGGGCCTTGATTTGGAGCCCCTTGCAGCTGGAGGGGCGGCAAATCGAAGCCCCTTGCAGAAAAAATAGGGGGTGCCCGGGGTTTGCAGGGGCACAAAAAAAAAAGGTTGTCGAAAGTGGTTGTCGAAACGATGGGATTCTATACACTCTACTAAATGCGTGCGATGTCATCCATCTATATCTAGGAAATATTTTAACCTTCGTCTGCGACACTTTTTTTAGCAAAAAAAGACTGAATTCTTTACATTCGTGCATAGTATATAGAACAAATATTTTAAACTATCATAGTAATGCGGGGCACCGATAAAATCCGTAGAGAGCTTTTCGAATCGAATTACGCGGACAATACCCAGAGCGACCTTACGGGTAATACCCGCGGCCGACCAATGGTGTTTGGCGGGGGTAATACCCGGCTCATACGGTACCCCCTCTGCGAGTCCCCCTTACTGCTGCTGCCTTTTTGCAGTATTCTTTTTTAAAGCAGAAAAACACTAAATGAGAAATGTTTTCAATTTGACTACAGGAGCTTTCTAATAAATTTATTGTATTTTAATTTTTTGTTCATTTACCGTATGTTGCTTTTGCCTTCTGTGGTCTGTCAGCACATTTTCCCTTCTTCGCTTTAAGGAAATTTTAAATTAAAAGAGCGACTGTCTGTAAAAATCGACCAAAATCGACTTTACGTGGCACAAGTCAAAAAATTAGATTTCGCTCATATTTTATCCAAAGGTAGCCTATAGTGCGAAATGAAACGTGCTGTAGTTAGTATTTTAAAATAGTGCTTTGTTTGGCGAGAATTTGAGAAAAGCGTTTGACCGGAAACGGCACTGAAATCGCCTTTCGCACAGGTCAAAACTATCAGATTCTAATGAGCCTCGCGCTGGAAAACTACGGCTCTGAACATCGTTGAAACACTATATTTTCTTTTTTAGTATATCTCTTCTTAGTTTGGCATTGAAATACTTCCATAATTTTATTTATTTCCGTCTGGAGAAAATTAAAAATTTAAGCTATAATCGCCAAATTACTTGTAAACAAATCATAGGGTCTGAAAATTGCTTACGTTTTATATGTGCTCTTCCTCCAAATTGCTCAAAAACTGTCTTGCAGGCTTAATAAGACAATAATCTTCCAAAATATACAGAAAAATCGCTGTGCAAATAATTTTGACTGAGCCACTGGAGAGCTTTCTGATCAGCTATTTAGCAATTTTTTGGCTCGTGGTATATTGCGTGACATGATAGAAATTCGCCACGACATTTCAAAAATATCTAAAGATCGTCTTAAGAAATAGTGGAATCGATGAATATTAAGTATTTCTTTCATTTATAGAACTTCGAGTTATTATTTGGAAGATTTCTGAACTGTTTGTTTACCTCCAAGATCATGAAGCTTGAATCTTGCGTTACACTAAATTGTTGTAAAGGCGGCACAGGTCCAGGCAAACACTGAATTAATTTGTTGTTTTTTTTGTCCGCAATAAAATTGCCTCACGCAGAAGTAGATATTTTCATAACAACAAGAAGACTGTCCTTTCCTTTTTTCCTCGATATTCGCCTGCTGTTTTTTTTTCTTCTTCTTGATTTAAACTTAATCCAGTCATGCCACTGAAAGCTCAAGAGACCCGCGACAACACAGGTAGCCCACGCTGTTTGAGTATGCTTAATTAGGAGAACTGATGTGTGAATGAAAAAAAAAAAAAAAAAAACCAACCTGAAGATTCAATTGCTCTCTTCATCTGGACAGCAGTTTCAATGTCATTGCCTGCGTTGAGGAATAGACGCATGTGGGATTTTATAGTCGCCGCTTTTCTGTCGCAGTCTCCTTTCCCCTTCTGTGGGTCGGAAACATCTATCCCTCGAACATTGACACCAAATTTTCCACCGACTTTTTTTGCGTTGGCGATGGTCAATGCCGAGTGATAACGCCCTGCATTGTCTGATCTAAAATACACTGGTTCGAGGTTGGGCATAACGCCTTTTAGCTGCCTTATTACATCGGCCATGATAACCAAGACTACATCACTTACTTGGCTATAAGATTGAAAAATGTGAACAATTTGTGGTCATCTCGAACTCGTTGTTTTGCCCACGTCTGAACGCCACAGTGATATGCCAAGCATGACAAGCTGGAGAGCCCATTTTACGGTAAACAGCATGTAGTCCTGGTTGCTACAGATAATAGTTAATCCGATTTCCGTGATGTCAAGATGACGAATGCCAGGCAACAACATCAAGCATCTGTAAATATACCTACACTCGATCTATTTAGAGTTATAAACCAAGTCATTCGCACAAATAGGTCGCTCGGCTATGAAAGTCCCAATAAGACACCCAAAACAATATACTTGTCATATAATCACTTATTACCTGTAGCATTAAAAATGCCAATGAAGCAATTTGATTGAAATAAACATTTATGAAAATATATACCTTTAACCCGCTCCCAAAAGAACAACACCAGCAACACAAGCTAAGAACAGACGTATTATGTACAAAACAGAAACAGAGTCACATCTATCACAAAACACAGTGATCTAAGTAAGCATGCAAATTATACAGGTATACGAGTACCTAAGCATAAATGCGCCTACAGATCTATCACAAAACACAGTGATCTAAGTAAGCATGAAAATTATACAGGTATACGAGTACCTAAGTATAAATGCGCCTACAGATCTAATACATAACACGGACAGTGACCTAAGTAAGCATGCAAATTATACAGGTATACAAGTACCTAAGCATAAATGCTGCCTACAGATCTAATACAAAGACAATAAACGCACATCACATACATAAAATAACAGCAAAAGGGTTAGATAGGCAGTGATAATGTGTAAGAAAAACCTGAAATCCTTTGATCTTGGGCAATAAGTTCATCGAGACGTTCTCAGTGACCCTTTCAAATAAAGCGCCACAGTAGAGTTACATGATATCTTATAACGACGTAAATATTGTTTCAGTGATGTAATGTGCCGTCCATTGATAGTGGCATGCTATGTGCTCATGCTGTGTTAATCCGTACGATGACATGCATTACGCAAGTATTCCCTATGCAATGAATAGAAATGAAATCTGAGACGAGCACTTTGAAAGTGCTGCTTCACGCCGGTAACTAAGCCGTGTAGCTTGTCATGTATCCCACGTTTTCCGTACCAATCCCTTTTGCTTTCACGATACTTTCTGGGTAAATATTTCATCGCCCAGTCTTGGACTAAGAAGACTGATTTATCATCTAATTTGTCTATCAAGTCAAGCCTTGCGTCCTCCTGGTTAATGGAACGAAGTAGATGGGACTTCCAAGCAAGAATGCTGTGCTTTGCTTGTTCAATGGTGAAGGTTAAGTCGTCTACTTCATCTTGGGTTCCAGATATCTTGTCAGGTGATTTCTCGATTTCGTTAATGATTGAAGTCAAGAGGTCACAACGTGCACAATGGCCATCATGGATGTGATCACATGCACACTGGTAATCTTTCGCGGTTGGATCGCTTAGAGCGTATTTTCGACAGTGGTCTGGTACATCAGATGACATAGAAATGTGGACCTATCGTCACGGTCAGAAATATTACGTATTAATACATGAGGTTAATGGACCACTCTACTACCACCCTGCCTCTCCTACCCCACCCGTCCCACTCCCTATTGGTAAGCCATTTAAGCAATATCAGGCTATGTAAACACAGAGAAAAAGTTTTATATTGCTTTTATCGAATAAATACAAAAAAAAAATTACCACTTGCAAGAAAATAAATCTTTATTTGAATTTGATTCTCATATCAAAATACAAATTCTCCATACATCACAAACTTCAATCGTTAGCCAATCAAATTTCGTGTAATAAACGCCAAGGAGGCAAATGTGAAGCGTGAAAGAATCGTTAGCGTGAGTGATAGACATGTGTTTATCATGATTAAATAACTAGGCGAGGCAGGATGTGCGGTGAGCATAGAAAGCAAGGGCTTCATAGTTGGCAGCCAGTTGTTCATGTTGTCAGCAAGCTAGCGTTCAAGAAATCAGCTTAGAAAAAAAAATTTTTTTTTAATTTTTATTACTCTCTGTAACCCCCCGGGGGATATTGCAATTGGTCTCGCACAATAAATGACCCGAGTAACCCCAACGAGTGTTGTGTATTTATATGTATTTTAAACATTTATCATTCTAAAACTTTAAAACAAATACAAAGAAATGTCCAAAGATTGAATAGAAATCTTTAGTAAAAGATTTCAGAATTGATTATCTTTACGAAAGTGATCAAAAGTAGATAACTGAGTGTCACTGTGACTGGAATTCTCGGTTGAAAGAAACGTGGTTTTGCTCAATTTGACAGCCAGAAAACATGGCAGCGAAGTTGAATGTTTCGTCTTGCTTCGAGAAGATATTTTGTGGAGCTGAAGAGCTATCGCTGGAAAAAGTTTGAAGCTGCTGACTGTTTCCTTGAAATAGTTGTATTCCTTATCGGGTGCGGTGCATTTAAATCATGAGAAAGCACGTCGCTGAACAACCGAAGCTGTCCTGACGAAGGACGTGTGGGGCCGTGTTGTAGCTCCTGGGGGAATTCTCTTTGCGGTGACCAACGAGAGATTGTCATGATGTTACGATCAGAAAGACCTGCATGAGACCATAGGGTTATGCCTGTGGCCCTGTCACAAGTCAAAATTTGGAACTTCGTCTTCAAAATACATTTTTGGGGGTGTTTTTTCCCTCGAAACAAACTGTAAATTTTTGAACTTGTACCGGGAAAACACGAAAGTTGTGACGTCACAACTGTGTTTACATACCCTCATGCAAACATGGCTATCGACCAGTCACAGCGTGCGTACTATTTAATTTATTTTATAATACCTTATTGTCACTTTTCAGATAACGCTTGCACAACGCCAACTGCTGTTTCTTCTCTATGGCCCAAGACATACCCATGCCCAGATCTCCTAGCTTTTCAACGCTGGGAAAAATGAGAGCCAAATCCGGCCATTGTGCGCCCGTTCAATTTTCAGTCAGCGGTATTATCTGTCCTATACAACACAAAACAAAATGGCGGATGGAAAAGACAAGTTTGTTTATACGATTTTTGGCGCTTTAACTGTTGCTAAATCTGAACTTTTATCTGTAAATTCAGATAAAGATAACGTGAGAAAGGCATTGGCAGAGCTCAAACCCCTGATAGAGTCAGTCGCGACGGCCCATTTCGGCGATTCTCGGTCTCGCCACAAGCATAGTATTGGTAATTACTTTCCAATGCTACAACGTATGGCTTGTCAATGGTACAAGCAATTCATGCGTCGCATGTCTAAGCGATTAAGTGTAAAAAATCCATGGAAGGTCTTGCTGGAAGTTAATTTGCCAAGGGAGCTATTTGAAATTGTTAGGGAGATTGTTTCAAGAACAAATTTTGGACTGTTTACCGGAGAGACTAAATCAAAAAAGTCTAAAAAATATGTGATGGCTTTCATATCTCTAGCTCGAGTGAGGTCCTTGTTTTCAAAGTTAATGGACTCTGATATGCCCAGTGAAAGTTTTCTTCGAAAGGTAACCAAGGATAAGAAGCGGATCGAGGCAATTATAGATGAAGATAAGCAGTTTGGTATGTTATATGATGATAAAAAAGAAGTGCTGAGCTTTGATTTCTTCTATGGAGTTTGGAATAGTCATGGATTTCCCCTGCACATAACATCAAATAATGTATAGCCTTGTAAAATTTCAAAATGTTTTTTAATTGATTTTAATAGACACTAGCTCTTTTGACTATTTTACACTTGTGGATAACTAAAGTACAACTTTATTATATTCTAGTTCATGACATTTTTATTGCTTGACTGTTGATAATTATGTAAGCTTATCATATAGCCTACATGTGATTTTATTGCTGATGATTAGACACAATGATTTCGCTTTACATATAGTTTAACTTTCATAATGGTAAAAGGATTCTACTTTGACCTGTTGAAATAGCCTTGATGCTATTTTTTACATAATAAATAATTAAAAAATGACTATATTTATATAACAACATTTACTTATTATGGATCAATATTTTTTGATACTTGACATAATTCTTGAATCCTATCATGTATATTATACCTTTTTATTATATAATTACCAATGAAATATCTATTTTTCTCTATTTCGAAAAAATGATATCTTCACACATGAAAATAACATGTTATTTTCACATATGAAAATAACACCATTGCGATGGCTATTCAAAAATACACGGAAAGAATTGCCTGAAAAAGCCAAAACATACTTCATTGATAATTATATGATAAACAGAATATTACATGGCCGCTTGGAGATAGGAATTTTATCTTCGAGTGTTGAAAAGATCTGCGCTCACGCTCACTCGTGAGATATCTAAATTGAACACGAGAAGATAAAATTCCTATCTCCAAGCGGCCATGTAATATCCTCTATATGTATGCAGATATATACACACAGAGTGGTTTTACTTAACCTGTGAAGTAGTTAGTAGACTTATAGAGGTTAAAAGATCTTACTTCCATTGTTTGCTCTTGTGATATTTTGATTATTACATATTTATAAGCATTTTTTGTTTCACGGGTTAAGTAAAACCATTCTATAAAGTATTAGAGTAACATTTTACAGTAAAATAATAATTATTTGATTATTGATAAAACATCTACACTGTAAATATTTAGTTATGCAGCTATAAAAGATATATATCTATATTCCAAATCATCAATTCGTGATTTATTCTTATAGAGCATAGTCTAGAAGTAATAAAACTCACTTACCTTTATCTTAAAATAAGAGCTAACCTTGAAGTAAGTTTACAGTTTTCCACAGATTTGACAATTTCTATCATTATTTCGTGATCACAGTAAAAGCACTTCTCCCTAGACTTCTGTTTAAGAAATCCACAGTGGCAACTGAGAGAATTTTCCTGACTTACTCTGTCAGGAACCAGACTCTCTTGTCTCTGTTGATAATTTAAGAGTGATGGTTGTAGTAATGGTAACCAAATTTTACTGATAAAATAATGTCTGAATACTAAAAACCATTTGTTTTTAAAGTGACTGTGCTTTGCATAACTTGCAATTTGAACATGTTTTGCTTCCCTTCCCTGCATAGTGTTAATGCCAAGACCAACACCATACCTCTCAAACATCCACTGTGTATGGGTAGCAACTAACTTACCTATACTCCACTCGCTGGGGGAAGGTACATCACCAAAAAGAACAATGGCAATAAAGTAGTCATGTGTACATTTATGTAGTTGCTGAAGCTTCTGGTTTGAAAAATGATACATAGAAAAAAGTGCTGCAGAATCTCTTAAATTAATAGCAATAAATACAATGACAAGAAGCTTTGTTAGTAATACTGGATTTGTGCTGTTACCTCTTAAAGCATTAACTAAATACATGAAGCCATGCAATATTAGTCTTGAATCCTTACCAGTAAACCGGTAAGAAAATTCCTTGTCCTTTGTTCTTTCCTCAATCAGCCACTTAACCAGCTGTTTTTTCAGCCTTGTCGCCTTGACTCCCACCTCCATTGCCTCAATATATCTCCTAATGGGACTCTGGGGTATCTCTGACAGGGAAGAAATTGCTGGTGGGAGATTACTGGTACTAAGGGCCAAATCTAACAACTTACAATGAAGCTTTTGAACAGCATTGTTCTTCAGGTGCAAAGGTTCTAAAACCTCGTTGTCACACAGATTGCCAATAAGTGGTTTAAATTATTGCCTAGACCTTTGGTTCGCAATAAACTTTGTGACTCTTGATCTTTTTGTTGAAGAAGCCAATTTATTTGGTAAATTTTCTTCATATTTAGTTACCTTTTGTGCCACTTTCACTCTTTCATTGTATTCCCAGGGCTTCCACTTACAATCTGATGTGGTACCAAATGTTCCCTGTAAACAATCAATACCACTTAAACAGACATTAGCAAAACTTGAAAAATAAGTAGCAGAATTAGATAGTTCTCCATTCAAAAATGCAAGAAATTTCATATCAGAAGGAATCAATTCAAAAGTAAACTTAACTTGTAGATCACATACTGTAAATGTCTTAAGTTCTATTGCAGCACACTGCTGTGTTATCAGCCTTGTAAATTTTGTCACAACAGCATGGGTTTCCTTACAGTTAGCCCCAAATAAAAGAAAATTATCATTAGGACTAGCCATTCTGGGACCAGCATTCAGAAAACTCACAAGCCAAGACATTGACTCATCATATTTCCCAAATGGTGCCCAATCACCACCCAAAACAACTTTAAATTCACCCTTTTTTCCACCAAACCATCTAAGTCTATCTTCTTCTTTCCTGTAAGGGTCTACCTGTAGATAAAATTCTGCAAGACAAATTAGCATGTTCTCCAAATTCCTGTATACGCCATCTACTCTTTGTTCAGCTGGCAAATCAGAGCACAGTGGTTCTCTTATTGATATGAGCTCCCCAATGTCAATACTGTTTACCTTAGACATTAGACATTAGATCTCTGCAGGAAAGAATTCTTGGTATGTGTATTCCCCCACCATACCCTAACCTTTTCCTACTAAGATATCCCTTAGAGGTTTTACTGCCTATAGATTGAGTGCCTAGAGCAGATCTTGCTTGCTCATATTTCCTCTTACTTACTAGCCCACCAGCATAAAGAAGGGAAAATGAACGAATGATGTTGTCTTGGCTTTTTTCAAAACTTTTTCCTGCATCATTTGCAAGATCAATGCTTGCATTTCTTAATTTCTTTGAACTACCTATATACAGCTTAAAACCTTCAACATTGCAATGTTTATCAAGACTGGAGAACATTCCATCCAGTGCAGGCTGCCTGTGCTCTTGTGTTCCTCCATGGATCTCAACTGATGCCAATAATGTCTCCAACTGCCTTCTGTTCTTGCTTCTCTGGGGGATATTAAGAATCTTTCCTTCTGGTGACAACTCTGTAGGGTTCTTCTTCCTAGCAAAAGCAGTACTTTCAGATACTGCAAATACTGGCGCTGAGGTCTTCCTTCCTTCTCCTTCGATTTCTGTATTGAGGCCTTTTATCTATTCCAATTACAAAATGTAAACTTTTACGGCCCGATTCCTCAAGATATAAACTTAAAATTAATTTGTTTTAAACACTCGTTTATAAATAATGAACTCTGGACTCCTTAAAAGCTATTTATTGGGCTCTATCTAGGATACAGATTGTTATATTTCATTATCAAATTCCAGAAAATTCTAGTCTGTCGAAGGCACAAAAATGAGATAGAAAAGGAAGACAATCGCTGCTCTTTTCCTTGCGACCAGCATTCTACAACTTTAGTCCCGATACCTTAAAGAATTTTTCTGCAATTGATGAGCATGGGAAAGGAAAAAATAAACCAGGAACTATGTGGTGTACGAAGTGTAGAAAAGTCGTAGTTAATAGTTAACTGATTCAGTTTTCCCTGACGATGGGTTTGTAACCCGAAAGCTCGGAGCAGGAATATAAAACTAAAAAACGTGGATGGAACAAAAAATTAGTAAATTCTATATTTGTAAGGACCTTGTAGTGAAGTGTTCTTTTTGTTTAGAGTATTCCAATGCTGTTATTTGAAGGAGGCAGTCTGATGGCCATGCTTGTCATTTTTGAAGCAGAGTACCCTGGTGGTGGTAATTGTTACAATGTGTTATAAATGATGCATCATAGCAGGGTACTCTCCTTCAAAAATGACAAGCATGGCCATCAGAAATGATCTGATTTCACTACTGTTTTTTATTAACTACGGTTTTTACTGGTGTTCAATTTTCTTTAAAAAGAAAATTATTTTGAGAATCTTGTTGAAGCATTTCAACTTGCATTGTACCACCACAATGATGAAGAAGATTACACACTGTACAACCCTACTTTGATGAAAGACTTTGTCGATGAACATTCTCCTGGACTATTTGACATGATCCTAAATTCTATAATAAAACCTGAAACCAGCAAAGAAAGATGGTACCTTCAAGAACAGAGAACTGTTGTTCTTCTCCATATCATTGCTTACTTCAGGTAGTAAATATTACTTTACATTTTTTTCATGTCTAAAATATTCCTTTTACAATGAAGTGTTCAATTTCAATTTTACTATTATTTTAATAGATTAAAAAAAACTTCCCAATAGACCCCTGCACAGTTCCCTGCGCCATCTTGAAAGGTAGCCGTGCCTTTGCATCTAAGCGAGATGAACGGTGAGTTTGAACAATTATTCACATGTCTCTATCATTGCAAGCTCACCGTTCGTCTCGCTTTCACGCAAAGGCACGGCTACCTTTCAAGATGGCGCAGGGAACTGTGAAGGGGACTATTGCAAAAAGACATGGGGATTTTTTTGAATAACCATGGAACATCGGGCCTGTGCTGGGATACAGTATAGCTCCAAGAACTCTAGATCACCACAATAGTCAACTATGGAAGGACTACCCCACTCTCCTGCATACATGTAGCAAGATTCAAAATGCTACTAAGGTTTTTTTTTTTCTTTTTTTTTTTTTTTAGATAAATCAATCTTATATTAATTTTATCAGTCCTAATTTTTTTCTATTTGTCTGTTTACAGAAACATTCCTTTATGATGCTCTTACTTGATGATTTTCACAATATCTATACCATTAGATTACCAGACACCAACCTCAAACTGTCTCTTGCCACCCACATGGTCTCCTCTCTTTTAGAAATCCAACCTAATATAGTCATAAATGGTATATCTAGAAAATGTGTTTGCACATGTATCATAGGGACTGTTTTGAGCAAACTTTAAAGAAACATTGTCCTCACTGCTCTCAGCCACTCATGAACAAATTGGATAAACTGACAAATTCTTTTAACACATCTCTTCTTTTGCCTTCAAGTACATCTAACAGTATCAATAATATAAGTAATAATGAGGAAAATGAAACAGTCCAGATAAAGTTCCAGATATAAACAGTCATGGCCCTGACTATTATGAATCCACAGATTGGAAGAACCATGTTGAAACAATTTTAAATACATTTTCTGTCCCTCAACCTTCAAGAAGCTCAAATTCAAGTGCAAACTCTTCTGGCTCTCTATCTGGCCAAGGAACTCATCATGCCCATGTATTATCTATTTCAACTCAATATGGAAAGTTCTGGTTATTTGAAAAGAAGATATCACAGTCCACACTTAATGAAAGGAATGGCTTAACAGCATGCACTTTCATCAATATCATTCTTTCAAAGTGTTATATAGCAAACAGAATGGTTTTACCAATCCCTGACCAAACAATGTCAATATTGTGGCAAATGGTAATCACATCCTGTATCGGACAGGGCAACAACATACATGATCAAGTTACTGGTGGGCGCCCAATTCACTTTTCTGTATCTGAGGCAGTGATATACATCTGTCTACTCATTCATTTCAAGGAATTACTGTTGATGATTCTTTTGATGTGGATTTTATTAATACAAATCCAGCTGTCCCACAGTCTTCACTGGCATTCTTTTTGCAAAGACTTGTCAAGAACCCAATATAGCAGCCATCATTATCATCAATGGCTAAATGTCTGTGTGTTTAATTGGCCAGGCAAATAACATTCTTCTCATGGACAGTCACCTTCATGGCAACTAATTTATGGAGCATTGGTTGGTAAGACCACCCTGCAAGATTTAGATGGATTTTTGATAAATGCAAAACAATATATAAGCAATATATAAACAATATATAACATGTGTACAGTAACTTTTTTAAAGAAATAATCATAGCCATACAAATTCCATCAACATTGATATTACATAATAATAATAATGATAATAATGATAATAATAATAATAATAATAACTTTATTAACGTGTCTTTCTTTCTAGCTTACAATTAAGAAACTCATTGGAGACACATATCTAACCCTAATAAAAACCCTTAAAATCCATAGTTAATTGTTAGTTATTTCCTATTTACATTCCCACCCCAACACCATCTATTCCACCCCCCTCCCCCCCTCCCCCCCACTCTACCCTCTCCCCTCCAATATCCCTAGTGCAACTGGTATGTTATACATGAATTATATGTGTAGATAATAAAATAATAGCTGTGTACCACAGGTTTGCACCCCGGCCAAATCAGACGCCCCACGTCTATCCAGACACTGAAACTACTATCAGGACATTTGAGTTCGCCGGTATGGAAAACTGCAGCACACTGCATTACCCATAAAAATTAAATTATTCAATAGAACAAGTAGAGACATGAATTAATTTAGACACAAAAAGCAGTCTTTACACTCCTGAGCAGAGATAGTCATGGCCAAGTCCAACTTCCTTTCTTGATTTCTAATATATTAATTGATTCAGCCATTTTGAGCGATTTATCAAGCTTGACCAAATGAAAGGACCTATATATGCCTTATACTGTGCTTCCCATGTGTTATAGTGTTAAATATTGGTATTGAGAAGTCATCTGAATTTCTAAGGTTATACCTACACTCATTGCCATGGAAAAGGTTTGATAAAGTTTTGATATCTTTACAGTTTTAATAAAGCTCTTGTTTGTAATTGTAAATTTATTTCTTCGTGGAGTGCTTAATTAAGAATACTTTCTATGGATTCAGTGCTGGCTCTGCAGCCTTTAAAAAGTCAAGTAAACAATCATATGTATTTGACTTCAATTTAAAAAATTTTGACAAGTATTTTCATTGACTGACGCTTCTTAGCACATAAAGGCTTAAGATAGTATATCATGTCCAAGCGGTACATATCTGCACTGTAGTACGATCGATCAATCCTGTAAAATAAAGCATCAACTCACCTTCGGCAATGTTATATAAGATCATTTTCCTTCGGATTTTCTAGTTTCCTTCAAAAAATCAATAGGAATATCCTCTGCTGCGGACATTTTGTGTAATTCACTTATCTTCCACGACATAAAAGGGAAGAAAATCACGAAACAACGTATGCAACAGGGCTGCAATTCGAAAAGATCGAAGAAAACAGTTTACTCATCCAGAAAAACATGTAAGATTATCCGCCATTTTGATTCTAGACCTTCACGCATGCGCAGACGTTTGACCGCGGTGTTAGGTACCCCAGTTAAGGAATAACAAACCTAATGGCCGCGCGTAACACCACTATACGGGACTGGAAACTAGAGACATTTACGTGGCCTAATTTGACCTTACGATTTCCCAACGTGACTGCTTCCATCAAGTCATCATCCTTTCGCACCAGAGGCCGTAATATAATGTAGGGACTTTCGAAGAAGAGTGCTCCGACTTAGCGGACTAAATTTGGTTTCTGAACAGTACTGCTGATATTGTTTGACAATGCGTTCTGGAACCATCGACCTGATAACATTGGGTACTGTTATTACTTCATTAGACGACAGGGTGAGCTTCTTCTCGCCAAAGGGGAAATCCTGGATGATATGCTGGCTCGTTATGAAGCAAATAAAATGGTTCAATTTTTCTTGAGGAACACGCATTCTCGTATGACACGGTCTTGGAACAGGCACTCCCTTACCATGAATTAGTGAGTGTTTTTTGGCGATTTGATAGCAATATCGACTCAGATTCGGGATCCACATGCAAGGAGTCTGGTAGCTTATTTTCGCAACCATGATAGATCGTATCTGTCTGCGGGTATCCCACTGATCTGCCTCGTTATAACACTGGACAAGGCATTCAAGTAAGGCGTTGTCTACACTTTCAGCGTCGTTTGATGATGTCGGTATCTGCTTTTGAATTGCCTTTGAACCAACTAGGGAATGCCACAATTCATCAGAATCATTAGGTGCTATTATGTTTAAAGATGCTGCTACGGCTTGGTTAGCTTTCCTCACGTAATATCGCTTGGTCCGGTCTCCAGCTTCACTCCACGGTTTATCTAAACGGGATCGCACGGGGCTGATATCTCTACTTTTCAAAAACCTATTAAGGTGATACTTGACGCTATCTTTCTGGCGCACTTCCGAGGTAGAATCATATGAAATATCTGAATGCAGGGACAAATTTTCCAACCGCACATCGGCTTCAAGGAGAAATGATGGTCGCTCGGCTGCTGGAGTGCTAGTTCTCAGGAAATCAGCTGATTTTTTGCCACCATCCTTGATAAAAAAAAGTAAGCTCAACATGAGTCGGCAGACCTGAAGAAACTTTATGTGATAGCTCCACTGATATTTTTTGGTAATCTGTTACGGAGGCTATATGAAGAAAATGTCATCAATGGTATCCATGCATAATTTCAGATATATTTTTGTAGTTGAATTAGTCAAAGTTTTTAAATTTGGCCTTGCGCATACAGTATTTATCCCTAACCATTGAAAATAGGCGGGCCAATCAGAAGCCAGAAAAGGCCTGGTTATATAATTGGCTGTATGGCATTGCGGTCTAGGTATTTTCAATGGTATGGAATAAGAAGGCTAGTTGCCGCTTACCTAACTCAAGTTGGTTATTCCATCTATCAGACTTTCGATTTCTACAGAATCGGGAAGTTCTCTCGGTTTCCCTGTCTTTACTGGGAGGTTTTCTTTATCTTATTGTACTTCAAGGGTTTGAAGTTTCTCGACCTTGATATAAAAATAGACACAAGTTAACTTAAACTTACTGTGAGTCAGCAGACCTGAAGTAAGAAATATGGGATACAAATGCTATCTGAAGAAAGTAACATCAAATCTATCCCATTTAATAAGTTCTTTGAATCAGCGGCCTCACATTTATCTATCTCAAACCATTGAAAATAGGCGGGCCAATCAGAATCCAGAAAGGGCGTCGTTATATAGTTGGTGGTATATTCTACGGTATGTACCCATCAAGCATTGCGGTCTAAGTATTTTGAATGGTGTGGAATAAAGAAAACTAGTTGCTGCTTACCAAACTCAAGTTGTACATTCCGTCAATCAGACTTTCGATTTCTCTGCTTCCACCTTGTTTGTCGAGTGTTCTTCATCTTCTTGTACTTCAGTAAAGGTTTGAAGTTTCTCTCTGCACGATCGCCACAAACCTTGATCATAAATAATTTCATCTTAATATTTAAATGTCTTTATTCTCAGGAATGAAAAGTTATCGATTTACTTGATATTACCTGAACAAACTGGAATCAAAATACCCCTTTGGTTTTTTACTTGGCGAGAGAGTACTTTTGACAATCCTCGATCCCCCTTTGGTAATTTTGCTTTACCGGCATGACAAGATAGCATTTGAGGAACGCTACACCTGGTACTACTTCTTTTCCATCCAATTCCAAGAGTGAGGCGATGGAAGGAACAAATGCTCATTGACTCGATGTTTTCCGAGCGTTCAAATGTTGATGCACGGGCAAGAATTAAATCAACTTCATTGTCAAGATCTTGAAAGCTCCAAAGTGATTTGTGAGAGGAAATATCTTTTGTGCACGTTAACAAAGGGACTATCTCTATTGAGTGCTTCCTGTCTCTCCGATCGTAGGTACAATGCCCTCCAACAAGCGTGTAAAATGAACAGTGCGCTTCCATTTTACTACTGATTTATTTTGAGTGATTCACTAGCAATATAGTGATAAAAACAACATTCTCGCGGGATTTTTGTGCGTAGTTATAGCACGTTATTAAAATGTACAAACTGACACTCAGCAATCCCATTTATAAAATTTTGTTCCAAAACAAATAATAGCAAACAGAAATCACGAACTGCCTGCCTTAAAGCACTTTGGTTAACTCGAGCACCAACTCTCCATTGCTGGATGGTCTTTTCAATCTTGTGAGTCGGTGAACTACCAGACAACTACATAAGGTAAGACATTTTTAAGACAAGTAAAAGTTCATAAGAAAAGTCCACCATAATAATAAAAAAACAGCGAAAGATAATCCAATCAAAATGCCTGACTACACATCATTTTTTCGCGCGAGTCTGTTTTCGACAATTGGTTCAACTTCTTGTTCAAAACAAGACCTACATTCTTTTATTCTCTATGTCAATTCTTTTCACCCAGCTCTTGAATTCACTTGGGACATTAGTGAAACTTCTGTCACATTTCTTGACATTTCTGTGAGTATTTCTGCTAATCATCTCAATACCACTATTCATTATAAACCCACAGACTCTCATTCATATTTACTTTATTCCTCCTCACACCCTAAACACACTCTCAATTATATTCCTTTTTCGCAATTCTTACGTTTGCGCCGTCTTTGTAGTGACGATACTGATTTTTCTCACAAATGTCAAGAAATGCGTTCCTTTTTTCTTAATCGTGGTTGCCCTATTACCATCATCGACCGTGCTTTGCTTAAAGCTTCTTCCATAGATCGTAA